>NC_091457.1:6196904-6496904 GCF_027789765.1 Dendropsophus ebraccatus | reverse complement strand
TAGAAGTACATGGAATACAGCAAGAAGAAGAGCTGGGCCCCCAACAGGAAAATAGGGGACACAGCAAGAAGAAGAGCTGGACCCCAACAAGAAGTACAGGGAACACAGCAAGAAGAAGAGCTGGGCCCCAACCAGAAGTACAGGGAACACAGCAAAAAGAAGATCTGGCCCCCAACCAGATGTACAGGGAACACAGCAAGAAGAAGAGCTGGCCCCCAACCAGAAGTACAGGGAACACAGCAAGAAGAAGAGCTTGGCCCCCAACTAGAAGTACATGGAATACAGCAAGAAGAAGAGCTGGGCCCCCAACAGGAAAATAGGGGACACAGCAAGAAGAAGAGCTGGACCCCAACCAGAAGTACAGGGAACACAGCAAGAAAAAGAGCTTGGCCCCAACCAGAAAATAGGGGACACAGCAAGAAGAGCTGGGCCCCAACCAGGAGTACAGGGAACACAGCAAGAAGAAGAGCTGGACCCCCAACCAGAAATACAGGAAACACAGCAAGAAGAAGAGCTGGGCTCCAACCATAAGTACAGGGAACACAAAGAAGAAGAAGAGCTGGCCCCCAACCAGAAGTACAGGGAACACAGCAAGAAGAAGAGCTGGGCCCCAACCAGAAGTACAGGGAACATAGCAAAAAGAAGAGCTGGCCCCCAACCAGATGTACAGGGAACACAGCAAGAAGAAGAGCTGGACCCCCAACCAGAAGTACAGGGGACACAGCAAGAAGAGCAGGACCCCCAACCAGAAGTACAGGGAACACAGCAAGAAGAGCTGGGCCCCCAACCAGAAAATAGGGAACACAACAAGAAGAAGAGCTGGACCCCAACCAGAAGTACAGGGAACACAGCAAGAAGAAGAGCTGGACCCTCAACCAGAAGTGCAGGTAACACAGCAAGACAAAGAGCAGGACCCCCAACCAGAAGTACAGGGAACACAGCAAGAAGAAGAGCTAGGCCCCCAACCAGAAGTACAGGGAACACAGCAAGAAGAAGAGCTGGGCCCCAACCAGAAGTACAGGGAACACGGCAAGAAGAAGAGCTGGGCCCCCAACCAGAAGAACAGGGAACACAGCAAGAAGAAGAGCTGGGCCCCAACCAGAAGTACAGGGAGCACAGCAAGAAGAAAAGCTGGGCCCCCAACCAGAAAATAGGGAACACAGCAAGAAGAAGAGCTGGACCCCCAACCAGAAGTGCATGGAACACAGCAGGAGGAAGAGCTGGGCCCCCAACCAGAAGTACAGGGAACACGGCAAGAAGAAGAGCTGGGCCCCAACCAGAAGTACAGGGAACACAGCAAGAAGAAGAGCTGGACCCCCAACCAGAAGTACAGGGAACACGGCAAGAAGAAGAGCTGGGCCCCCAACCAGAAGTACAGGGAACACAGCAAGAAGAAGAGCTGGACCCCCAACCAGAAGTACAGGGAACACGGCAAGAAGAAGAGCTGGGCCCCCAACCAGAAGTACAGGGAACACAGCAAGAAGAAGAGCTGGGCCCCAACCAGAAGTACAGGGAACACAGCAAGAAGAAGAGCTGGGCCCCCAACCAGAAGTACAGGGAACACAGCAAGAAGAAGAGCAGGACCCCCAACCAGAAGAACAGGGAACACAGCAAGAAGAAGAGCTGGACCCCAACCAGAAGTACAGGGAACACAGCAAGAAGAAGAGCTGGGCCCCAACCAGAAGTACAGGGAACACAGCAAGAAGAAGAGCTGGGCCCCAACCAGAAGTACAGGGAACACAGCAAGAAGAAGAGCTGGGCCCCAACCAGAAGTACAGGGAACACAGCAAGAAGAAGAGCTGGGCCCCAACCAGAAAATAGGGAACACAGCAAGAAGAAGAGCTGGCCCCCAACCAGAAGTACAGGGAACACAGCAAGAAGAAGAGCTGGCCCCCAACCAGAAAATAGTGAACTTTACACATCTCCTCAAATATGAGATCAATATCTTACTTTGCGCCAATTTTGTGCACCAACCTTTGGTGCATTTGTGGCAGCTTGGACCATACCCTCTTTTGCCTTTGAGGGGGAGTTTCTGTTATTTTTGGTTAACTGACAGAACGTGCAGAACACATCTGCTGCAGGCTTCTTCCTAGTCTCTGGACCTCTTCTTTAAAGGGGTTATCCAGCGCTACAAAAACATGGCCACTTTTCCCCCTACTGTTGTCTCCAGTTCAGGTGCAGTTTGCAATTAAGCTCCATTTACTTCAATGGAACAGAGTTTCAAAACCCCAACAAACTGGAGACAACAGTAGGGGGAAAGTGGCTATGTTTTTGTAGCGCTGGATAACCCCTTTAAGCCGTCTATTCTTGTCACAGATGTCCTTTCACGGTGTACCCAGCCTTAACCAATACCAGTCTCATGTCCCCGGCTCATCGGGCTCGTGTATACCCTATGATACGTCATGTGTTTCCAGTTTGGTGGATCTCATTGACGCCGCTCGGTTATGTACAGATCGTTTCCTACGTCGTCGTTCTCTGTAAACTGTGTCTCATATGACAGCAAAGCAAATTATCCATCTCAGCGTGATTTATCTGCTCGCAGCGCCCGGCACAAATCGCCGTCTTCTCTTCATCTAATTAAAATTCCCAAGCTTGACTAACTGTTATCGTGTATAGTCACCAAGATAAATGGATTAGCAGATCAAAAGATACATATTGTATATTCAGGGGGGCGCCGCTCGTCCGCCGCTCACAATGGAGACCAGATCTGAGATCTCATCATTCCTCAGGAACAAGGATGAGGATTCGCAGAGTTGAGGATTTGGGAGCACGTCTGAATGGAGAACTCTATAGGGGAGACTTGTAGGAAAACTGACGGCTTTGATACAGAATCATAGATGATCTCAGAGAGCGCGAGGAGGAGGCGTCATTACACCCCGGGATGTCAGCTAGAAACTTCTCAAGTCATAAAGTCTTATCAGATGTTAATTGTAAAGATTTACTTTTACCAGGAACAAATATTTCTCAAGGGAAAAACACCAGCAAGTAGCAAAGTAATAAGTAATAGATGTGTTCTTATTCTGAACAAACCCCCCATCAATCCCAGAGCAGAGTACACCAAGTATAACACTATGAGCAAGAATATAACCGCTACAATACGGAGTAAGGAAGAGGAGTCCGCACTCACCAGTCAAAAGAAGTAGGTTTATTCACTCCAAACACCGAATGCTTCAGCTGGGAGGGGGAAGATGTCATGCAGGTACGCTCTGAACAGCTACAATTGTTTCTCGCCTACTCGGCGCTTCGTCTGGCTCTGGCGGCTCACAGCCAGACGAAGCGCCGAGTAGGCGAGAAACAATTGTAGCTGTTCAGAGTGTACCTGCATGACATCTTCCCCCTCCCAGCTGAAGCCTTCGGTGTTTGGAGTGAATAAACCTACTTCTTTTGACTGGTGAGTGCGGACTCCTCTTCCTTACTCCGTATTATACTCTGTTCCTGGTTCCTGCACCACAGTACATCAGGTTTACACACACCGCTACTGCTGTTTGCCCCCTATTCAGCATCCACACTTCGTGATTGTATCAGCTGGTGCCGGTTGGTCACTCTCACCCGATACTATAACCGCTACAATACCGCCCCCTATATACAAGAAGAACGACTGCACATCCCATCTATGGCTGATACTAATGCAGCTAGGCCTATTTTACAATTCAACACCAGGGTGTCTGTACATAATTTGATCAAACCATAATAGCCCCGTGTACCACGTGCAGGTCCCCTGGTTCACACAAGCCCCTACGCTAACTCCACACCGTGTCAGTCAGTGACCGCCACCCCCGCAAAGCGTGCAGGGAAGGGAGGCCATGGAATGGCCCTGCAACCCCAATGTCACAGGACCAAACAAAAAATGCCCCACCAAAACCCAGCCAGCACCACCGGCGGGGAAGGCTGCCCCCAAACAACACAAGTATGAATAAGGTATTACACTCACCATTGCTGCTCACACTACTAACTACTATAATACTGCTCCCTATATACAGGGATATAACTACTATAATACTGCCCCTATATACAGGAATATACTACTATAATACTGCTCCTATATACAGGGATATAACTCCTATAATACTGCTCCTATATACAGGAATATAACTACTATAATACTGCTCCTATATACAGGAATATAACTACTATAATACTGCTCCTATATACAGGGATATAACTATTATAATACTGCTCCTATATACAGGAATATAACTACTATAATACTGCTCCTATATACAGGAATATAACTACTATAATACTGCTTCTATATACAGGGATATAACTACTATAATACTGCTCCCTATATAGAGGAATATAACTACTATAATACTGCCCCCTATATACAGGAATATAACTACTATAATACTGCCCCCTATATACAGGAATATAACTACTATAATACTGCTCCTATATACAGGGATATAACTACTATAATACTGCCCCCTATATACAGGAATATAACTACTATAATACTGCTCCTATATACAGGAATATAACTACTATAATACTGCTCCTATATACAAGAATATAACTACTATAATACTGCTCCTATATACAGGAATATAACTACTATAATACTGCTCCTATATACAGGAATATACTACTATAATACTGCTCCTATCTACAGGAATATACTACTATAATACTGCTCCTATATACAAGAATATAACTACTATAATACTGCTCCTATATACAGGGATATAACTACTATAATACTGCTCCTATATACAGGAATATAACTACTATAATACTGCTCCCTATATACAGGAATATAAGTACTATAATACTGCTCCTATATACAGGAATATAACTACTATAATACTGCTCCTATATACAGGAATATAACTACTATAATACTGCTCCTATATACAGGAATATAACTACTATAATACTGCTCCTATATACAAGAATATAACTACTATAATACTGCTCCTATATACAGGAATATAACTACTATAATACTGCCCCCTATATACAGGAATATAACTACTATAATACTGCTCCTATATACAGGAATATAACTACTATAATACTGCTCCTATATACAGGAATATAACTACTATAATACTGCTCCTATATACAGGAATGTAACTACTATAATACTGCTCCTATATACAAGAATATAACTACTAAAATACTGCTCCTATATACAAGAATATAACTACTATAATGCTGCTGTGTGCGGCTGTGATTGGCAGGCGGAGTTGTCATAGGTCACATGTATGAGGATTGGCGCTGCGGGGCTCGGATACGATGTGACACTGGGTATACGGGATCGCTAGTTATACGCAGTCACCATGAAATTGTTTGTGGGATGTTTAGCAGCGCAGTATTGCCGCCTAGCTGCGGGGGAGCCCACGGGACGGGAGCCTGAAGACACAGTCCATCCATCAAGCGTAATAACACGTCTCTATTTATGTGGCTGGAACGTTCCCGGCGCGGCACATCCCGCAGAGCGGCGGCGGCGGCTCCGATAAGAATCTCTCCATCCAGCGCTGAAATAAACAATGTATATGAAGTGTCACCGGAGTGGAACAAAATTGTCATACGAGAGAAATCCTCTGCGGGATTGTCGCAATCAGAAGCGGCCGGGAAGCGTCTACAGGCAGATGGGGAGCCAGAGTGATCTGACATCGACAAATGTCAGCGCTCTACAAGAATGGCGCCTCGTTAACCCCTCCAGAGCTGAAATCCGGGACACTCACAGCCTATAGGATACAACTGTGTATCTATCCACTTATATTATATGGTTGGACTATCATCGGTATGTTATATTACGTCTGGCCGCCATGCTTTACACTGCAGCTCCACACTAAAAGGTAAATCAAGGCTTCCCCCTTATCCATATAAACGATCATGGGCTCCATCCCAGCACCGACCGCACTATAACCACCCTGTCACTATGCAGGTTTATAAGACTATTAGGAAAGAACAGTGACGACACTCCAGCTGTGACCGTGATGTTAGATGGCGGTCACCCTGCGTATACCGTATACAGCGAGATACAGCTTGGGAGCCCCGATCGTTCGCAATAAAACTCGTGTCTGAATCTTATCACTGGGATCAGCCGCTCCCTGTATCCTATCACTGGGATCAGCCGCTCCCTGTATCCTATCACTGGGATCAGCCGCTCCCTGTATCCTATCACTGGGATCAGCCGCTCCCTGTATCCTATCACTGGGATCAGCCGCTCCCTGTATCCTATCACTGGGATCAGCCGCTCCCTGTATCCTATCACTGGGATCAGCCGCTCCCTGTATCCTATCACTGGGATCAGCCGCTCCCTGTATCCTATCACTGGGATCAGCTGCTCACTGTATCCTATAACTGGGATCAGCCGCTCCCTGTATCCTATCACTGGGATCAGCCGCTCTCTGAATCCGATCACTGGGATCAGCCGCTCCCTGTATCCTATCACTGGGATCAGCAGCTCTCTGTATCCTATCACTGGGATCAGCCGCTCTCTGTATCCTATCACTGGGATCAGCCACTCCCTGTATCCTATCACTGGGATCAGCCGCTCTCTGTATCCTATCACTGGGATCAGCCGCTCTCTGTATCCTATCACTGGGATCAACCACTCCCTGTATCCTATCACTGGGATCAGCCGCTCCCTGTATCCTATCACTGGGATCAGCCGCTCTCTGTATCCTATCACTGGGATCAGCCGCTCCCTGTATCCTATCACTGGGATCAGCCGCTCCCTGTATCCTATCACTGGGATCAGCCGCTCCCTGTATCCTATCACTGGGATCAGCTGCTCACTGTATCCTATAACTGGGATCAGCCGCTCCCTGTATCCTATCACTGGGATCAGCCGCTCTCTGAATCCGATCACTGGGATCAGCCGCTCCCTGTATCCTATCACTGGGATCAGCCGCTCTCTGTATCCTATCACTGGGATCAGCCACTCCCTGTATCCTATCACTGGGATCAGCCGCTCCCTGTATCCTATCACTGGGATCAGCCGCTCTCTGTATCCTATCACTGGGATCAGCCGCTCCCTGTATCTTATCACTGGGATCAGCCGCTCCCTGTATCCTATCACTGGGATCAGCCGCTCCCTGTATCCTATCACTGGGATCAGCAGCTCTCTGTATCCTATCACTGGGATCAGCCGCTCCCTGTATCCTATCACTGGGATCAGCCACTCCCTGTATCCTATCACTGGGATCAGCCGCTCCCTGTATCCTATCATTGGGATCAGCCGCTCCCTGTAATTGCGCAGTTTAGTCTTTAGCACGAAATAAATGTATTATCTTAAAACACCAGGAGTGCGGTATATCAGAGGGCGGAACGTTCTAGCTCCCAGCTCAGATCAGACTCAGAACAACTGCAGTCACATGACACAACCACTCCTTTATATACCAGCTGAGAGCAGGACTAGATATGTACAATGTATCAGGCTGGAGCTCACAGAGCATTGTCTACACTGGATACAGCTGAGAGCAGGACTAGCTATGTACAATGTATCAGTCTGGAGCTCACAGAGCATTGTCTACACTGGATACAGCTGAGAGCAGGACTAGCTATGTACAATGTATCAGTCTGGAGCTCACAGAGCATTGTCTACACTGGATACAGCTGAGAGCAGGACTAGCTATGTACAATGTATCAGTCTGGTGCTTACAGAGCATTGTCTACACTGGATACAGCTGAGAGCAGGACTAGCTATGTACAATGTATCAGTCTGGAGCTCACAGAGCATTGTCTACACTGGATACAGCTGAGAGCAGGACTAGCTATGTACAATGTATCAGTCTGGAGCTCACAGAGCATTGTCTACACTGGATACAGCTGAGAGAAGGACTAGCTATGTACAATGTATCAGTCTGGAGTCCAGGCTGTAGAGCTCACAGAGCATTGTCTACACTGTATTAACGCCTCCATACCCCTTTAATGTATGTATCCCTTGTCAGGAGATTCTATCCTCCAGGGATTTCTCGCTGATCTCTCTATAATTGCCGCCACTCTCTCGCCGTCCGCTGATCTCTCTATAATTGCCGCCGCTCTCTCGCCGTCCGCTGATCTCTCTATAATTGCCGCCGCTCTCTCGCCGTCCGCTGATCTCTCTATAATTGCCGCCGCTCTCTCGCCGTCCGCTGATCTCTCTATAATTGCCGCCACTCTTTTGCCTTCCGCTGATCTCTCTATAATTGCCGCCACTCTCTCGCCGTCCGCTGATCTCTCTATAATTGCCGCCACTCTCTCGCCGTCCGCTGATCTCTCTATAATTGCCGCCGCTCTCTCGCCGTCCGCTCATCTCTCTATAATTGCCGCCGCTCTCTCGCCGTCCGCTGATCTTTCTATAATTGCCGCCACTCTCTTACCGTCCGCTGATCTCTCTATAATTGCCGCCACTCTCTTACCGTCCGCTGATCTCTCTATAATTGCCGCCACTCTCTCGCCGTCCGCTGATCTCTCTATAATTGCTGCCACTCTCACCGTCCGCTGATCTCTCTATAATTGCCGCCACTCTCTCGCCGTCCGCTGATCTCTCTATAATTGCTGCCACTCTCGCCGTCCGCTGATCTCTCTATAATTGCCGCCACTCTCTCGCCGTCCGCTGATCTCTCTATAATTGCCGCCACTCTCTCGCCGTCCGCTGATCTCTCTATAATTGCCGCCGCTCTCTCGCCGTCCACTCATCTCTCTATAATTGCCGCCACTCTCTCGCCGTCCGCTGATCTCTCTATAATTGCCGCCACTCTCTCGCCGTCCGCTGATCTCTCTATAATTGCCGCCACTCTCTCGCCGTCCGCTGATCTCTCTATAATTGCCGCCGCTCTCTCGCCGTCCGCTGATCTTTCTATAATTGCCGCCACTCTCTTACCGTCCGCTGATCTCTCTATAATTGCCGCCACTCTCTCGCCTTCCGCTGATCTCTCTATAATTGCCGCCACTCTCTCGCCATCCGCTGATCTCTCTATAATTGCCGCCACTCTCTCGCCGTCCGCTGATCTCTCTATAATTGCCGCCACTCTCTCGCCGTCCGCTGATCTCTCTATAATTGCCGCCACTCTCTCGCCGTCCGCTGATCTCTCTATAATTGCCGCCACTCTCTCGCCATCCGCTGATCTCTCTATAATTGCCGCCACTCTCTCGCCGTCCGCTGATCTCTCTATAATTGCCGCCGCTCTCTCGCCGTCCGCTGATCTTTCTATAATTGCCGCCACTCTCTCGCCGTCCGCTGATCTCTCTATAATTGCCGCCACTCTCTCGCCGTCCGCTGATCTCTCTATAATTGCCGCCGCTCTCTCGCCGTCCGCTGATCTCTCTATAATTGCCGCCGCTCTCTCGCCGTCCGCTGATCTCTCTATAATTGCCGCCGCTCTCTCGCCGTCCGCTGATCTCTCTATAATTGCCGCCACTCTTTTGCCTTCCGCTGATCTCTCTATAATTGCCGCCACTCTCTCGCCGTCCGCTGATCTCTCTATAATTGCCGCCACTCTCTCGCCGTCCGCTGATCTCTCTATAATTGCTGCCACTCTCTCGCCGTCCGCTGATCTCTCTATAATTGCTGCCACTCTCTCGCCGTCCGCTGATCTCTCTATAATTGCCGCCACTCTCTCGCCGTCCGCTGATCTCTCTATAATTGCCGCCACTCTCTCGCCGTCCGCTGATCTCTCTATAATTGCCGCCACTCTCTCGCCGTCCGCTGATCTCTCTATAATTGCCGCCACTCTCTCGCCGTCCGCTGATCTCTATAATTCCCGCCACTCTCTCGCCGTCCGCTGATCTCTCTATAATTGCCGCCGCTCTCTCGCCGTCCGCTCATCTCTCTATAATTGCCGCCGCTCTCTCGCCGTCCGCTGATCTTTCTATAATTGCCGCCACTCTCTTACCGTCCGCTGATCTCTCTATAATTGCCGCCACTCTCTTACCGTCCGCTGATCTCTCTATAATTGACGCCACTCTCTCGCCGTCCGCTGATCTCTCTATAATTGCTGCCACTCTCGCCGTCCGCTGATCTCTCTATAATTGCCGCCACTCTCTCGCCGTCCGCTGATCTCTCTATAATTGCTGCCACTCTCGCCGTCCGCTGATCTCTCTATAATTGCCGCCACTCTCTCGCCGTCCGCTGATCTCTCTATAATTGCCGCCACTCTCTCGCCGTCCGCTGATCTCTCTATAATTGCCGCCGCTCTCTCGCCGTCCGCTCATCTCTCTATAATTGCCGCCGCTCTCTCGCCGTCCGCTGATCTTTCTATAATTGCCGCCACTCTCTTACCGTCCGCTGATCTCTCTATAATTGCCGCCACTCTCTCGCCTTCCGCTGATCTCTCTATAATTGCCGCCACTCTCTCGCCATCCGCTGATCTCTCTATAATTGCCGCCACTCTCTCGCCGTCCGCTGATCTCTCTATAATTGCCGCCGCTCTCTCGCCGTCCGCTGATCTTTCTATAATTGCCGCCACTCTCTCGCCGTCCGCTGATCTCTCTATAATTGCCGCCACTCTCTCGCCGTCCGCTGATCTCTATAATTGCCGCCACTCTCTCGCCGTCCGCTGATCTCTCTATAATTGCCGCCACTCTCTCGCCGTCCGCTGATCTCTATAATTGCCGCCACTCTCTCGCCGTCCGCTGATCTCTCTATAATTGCCGCCACTCTCTCGCCGTCCGCTGATCTCTCTATAATTGCCGCCACTCTCTCGCCGTCCGCTGATCTCTCTATAATTGCCGCCACTCTCTCGCCGTCCGCTGATCTCTCTATAATTGCCGCCACTGTCTCGCCGTCCGCTGATCTCTCTATAATTGCCGCCGCTCTCTCGCCGTCCGCTGATCTCTCCGCCATGAATCAGTTGTGACATTTCATATTTACATTTTATCTTTCTCGTTACTAGAAGACTAATTAGAAAGCGATGGCGGGAGGCGACAGACAGCGACAGCGCCACCAAGTGTTCAGTCCGGGGACGGACGCTGCGACTAATGAGAGATTCCTGAGGAGATGATTCCGCTGGTAGATTAATGCGTCGTCGCCATCATCATCATCATCTGTATAACACATTAGCGGCAATCTCCCCGCAGCGGCGCTCCCCAGGGGGCGGAGAACAAACACCAACACCCCGCCGCCTCTGATTCATCCCCCGCTGCTCAGCAAATGGCCGACACACTGAGCGACGGCTGCCGCTATTTCCCTAATAATAAATGAACTGAAAGTGTCAGAACAACAACAAGTGCGGACTTAAAGGGGCACTCCACTCACACATAACTTGTGATATGCTGCTGCCCATAGTGAGACTAACAGTTCCTTCTATACATATTAATATTATCTATTCTGTCTCCTTCCCCCAGTTCTGAGCTGCTGCTTTCTGCTGAAGACACAAAAGTCTGTGTGTGAGCTTTCCTCTCTGTTTCCCCCTCCTTCCCCCTCCCTTCTGAGACGGCTGATGTAAACAAGTCCCAGCCAGGCTGTATCTGCAACATTGTGGCTTCTTTGTAATGCTGGGAGGGATAATCTGAGGTCAGGTTGCTGATTATCATTATCACATTATCACAGCATTACAGAGAAGTCATTTCCTAGTTCTGGAAACAGTCAGCAAGTTTGCAGCCAGCCCCCGTAATCTTACAGTGTAGCCCCCTGTATACTGTATACTGCAGAGGGGCACTTATTTTTTTATACACCCAATGCGCTAATTGTAAACCACATCACAGGCTGTATAGTTCTATGGAGTGTCACTCAGCGGTGCTGGGAGACTGAACAGAACTACCACAGCTCCACCTAGTGGCCACTGGGGGAACTGACACCACAAAAGAATTCGCAACTTCACAATTCAAAGTTCTGAAACTTTTAGAAAGTTTATAAAAGTGTGAAGATTCTTCAGGGGACAATAGAGAAGTATTTACAGGACATGCGTTCACCTCCTCCCCCCTTCCTTACCACAGACTCACAGTAAAAGCATCAGTGTTCTACAATGAATCAATGTTCCCCAGCCTGTGGCTCGCCATCTGTTGCAGAACTACAACTCCCTGTCAATGGCTGTCAGGGCATGCTGGGAATTGTAGTTTTTTTGCACCAGGGCAAGGAGTTAGTTGACAGAACAAAAAATGAACTTGAAGAACAGCGACACCTAGTGGCCGTTGGGGTGAACTGACACACTTTTTATGCTATATTAGAAAGTTTGTAATACTATTTTGGCTGTATTTCAATGGCTTAAATAAACATGGCCGCTTTTTTCCCTCCTCCCCAGCGTCCCTACTGTCCTCAGTTTGGGTGCGGTAAAGCAGGTCGGTTTTATTGAAGTGAATGGAAATACCACACACAACCTGAGGACAGGGGTGGTGCTTATTTTTTAATGAAATTTGCTGTGGGTTTTTTTTCTAATCCTTGGCAATACAACACCAAACGGAACAGGTTTACTGAGCAACAGGTTTACTGAGCCTGTTCTAAACTTCAACAACAGCGACACCTAGTGGCCATTACATGAACTGACTTTTTTATATAGAAACTTTTTTGGGTGATACTAGAACCTGCGCCAAACTTCCCACATGGATATGCATTTATAGATTGGCACCGTTGGTATACATCAGTGCTTCTCAATTCCAGTTCTCAGGCTTAACCAACAGGTCATGTTTTGAGGATTTCCTTAGCATTTCACAGGTGATATAATTATACTCAGTGCATCAGGTATCATCACAGGTGTTCTCTGTGTGGGATATCCTCAAAGCATGACCTGTTGGTGAGGCCTGAGGACTGGAATTGAGAAGCACCGGTATACATTATCCTCAGCCCCTCTACGGTTAGCATCGGGATGTAGGTCCACCTGTATTTTACAGGCGCTATATAGATGGTCTCTGGCTACTATGCTGCCCTAGTCATCCTATTCATAATTCTCCTGTTCTCCCACTGTGGTGTCCCACCACGGGTGTTGCTTATGGTTACACCCTTTGCAAAAGTCTGTACTCAGTTTTGCCACAAGATGTCACTATTGTATGTAGCGGTACTTATGTTTTGCATGGCTGCAGGTTGTTTATTGTGATTTGTACACCAAAGAGGACCCTCTCTTTTCTCTACCTATCTCTGAGCTCCTTTCTTCTATGCTTTTCTTCTCCACCACTCACGGGGATTATTGCTTCACCTGTAGGAAGTTGTTACTTGGGGAGGGGAAGCACATGCTCACACACACTAGTCAGTCTTAGTCTAGTTGTTGAGCAGAGAAGACATATATGGGAGACTTAGTCACCAGTTTCTTGAAAGCAGCACTTCTACATATTATGCAGTTTTAAGCTACTCTAGGCAGAGGACAAGTCAGAGAAACCCCAACCCATGCAGAGAACAAGTCTAAAAGAGCAGGACAGTATCCGGATAACAAGAGGAACTGATCCGAATAGAGCAAAGTTGCTAGAAGCCATACATACCAGGGAACCTTGGCCACTCTGCTCATCCCAGGTAAGAGTCTGGGCCTTGTGTCACCCTCTAGGACGGGTCGCCCGACACTGGTGGGCAATGGGTGGTGCAAAGACAAGAAGTCAAAACACGAGCACAAGTAAAAGTCTAATCTCAGGTCTACAGTATTCTACTTTTTCTTCTAAAGCCCCAGCAGAGCACACTTCTACCCTGGGTTGGGACTTTCACAACATACTCCTCTCCTCTCCTCTGAACCTGCAGTACAAACTCCTTTCCGCTGTTCTTCACTCTGAACACCAACATCAGCTACTCACCGTTGTTTCCCTCTGAAGGTCCTCAGTACAGTTCCTGTCTTGTCTAGTCTACAGTCCGCTATTTACTGTTGTCTAAGGTATACTCTCAGTAAAGAAGATTTATTTATGTTAACAGGACTCAGTGATTATTGTTCCAGCACCTACACAGTAGAAACCACATCCTTGGGTCATCTCCCCATTCTGTGGGTAGCCGTACCTATAGTCTGGGTGGGTCACAGCTCCACTCCAGACCACCGTGATATTTGCCCAAGGGACCCCCAAACAGCCCGGCAGGTCACCGATCACAAGGGAAAGGGTATAGCTCGCCACCCTAAACTAAAAGGGGGTGTGCCTCCATACCAGTGTGCCCCACTGGCACTGGTGTCACGACAGTACAACATCTGGCTGAGCTATATTCCAACCTACCACCACAGTAGTGGCGTCACACGTTACCACCTATCGACCGGTCGAGCACACACCACGCTACCATCATGGACCTAATGCAGAACTACAACTCCCAGCATGCCCTGACAGCCTGAAATGCCTCTACTAGGACCTATTTTTTATAATGTATCAGTCTGGAGTTTAGGCTGTGAAGCTTATAGAGCATTGTCTAGCCTGAATACAACTGTACCAAACCTCAGCTGTGAGAAGTCTTTTCACTATAAGCAGCTTCCTTCCATAAACAGCGCCACCCCTGTCCTCAGGTTGTGAGTGGTATTACATTCACTTCAATGGAGCTGAGCTGCAGTACCACACACAGACTGATGACAGGAGTGGCGCTGTTTCTGGCAGAGGGGTTGCCATGTTCCTGGAGAACCCCTTTAAGGTTTATTTCCGTCCAGTGACAGCAGTGAGCTGAGGGCGTATTGTACGATAACGTCCATTAACCCTGAGAGTCGGAGTGATGGCCGTCACGCCCCTCCGGGACACAGGGAAACCTCCATTTACAAGACAGATAAGGAGATAATCCGCCATCTATCCGGTATAACACTGCGCCGTGAAGGATTAAGCCGCAGCGTCGCCATCTCCAGCGCAGTAAAGTGCTTCTCCCAATCAATAAACTGATACGGCTGAGGAGACGCCGCTGCTGCCGCGCTATGGACGCTAATCCCATTGCTGAGGCTGATGGCCGAATAAGACGTCACTAAACCAAAGTCATCCCAGAGGCCAAATCCAACCCCTGTACCACAGCACAGGCTGCTGGGGAACTACAACTCCCAGCATGCCTGACAGCCACTATACCTGCTCAGAAACTACAACTCCCAGCATGTCCCAGCAGTCTGTGCTTTTCCACCCACGTTAAGAACACAACCCCCAGACCTCACTTGGACCAAAAGGAACCGATATCCAGGAGGATAAGAGAAACATGGCTAAAAACGCTGCCCCACCTGTCCACAGGTTGTGTGTGGTATTGCATCTCGGCCCCCATTTACTTAAGTGGAGCTGCAATACCAAATGCAACCCATAAACAGGCGTGGCGCTGTGTCTACGATAGACTGGTCAGGTTAATCTAGACCTGGACAGCCCCTTTAACTGCATTATCATCACCGCCATAGCTGAGCTTGACGGAAACTCTGATCTGTTTAACCCTTTGTTTGCATGGATCATTGACTATAAGATAAGGACCCTGGGGGGTTGTGTGCCTATATTTTATGTTGTCATACACTCTATGATAGTATCACAAAATAAGTAAAATGTATGCAGGGATCTGCACGGTACATGTGACTGCGCCTTCACCGCGCCCTACAGGCTGGGATTATTTTTTTCCCTGTGATACGAGGACATCGTGTGGCGAAATTGCGGAACTGCAGCTGATGTTGCAGATCACAGATCAGCCATAAATCACAGATCATCCCACTGATATCCACAGTGTGGGAATGTGGCTGTGGGCTTAGTGTTCACACGTTGTATTGTAGCTGTCCTGCAATGTGTGAGCCTGACCTTACACAGGGTGACTAAGCTGGCCATAAGCCTCTGCCCAGTGACCTATAACCTGCGGCTGCACTGATTATACAGGTGACTTTCCCAGCTTGGAATAACACAGAGGTGACACCGGGATATTATCACCTTATAATTATCCTTCCCGTCCTGATCTTCCAGTCCCAGCAGACTAAACAACGGCCACGTATCTGCATGTGTCACACAGACACTGACACCTTATGTGATCACAACGATAAGGAACTGGACGTACATGTCTGATATAGTCTATAATAGTCTATTCCTGGCTGTGACAATGATGATTCTCTCCAGTCTGACACAGTGCTCTCTGCTGCCACCTCTGTCCATGTCAGGCACTGTCCAGAGCAGCAGCAAATTCCCATAGAAAACCTCTCCTGCTCTGGACAGTTCCTGACATGGACAGAGGTGGCAGCAGAGAGCACTGTGTCAGACTGGAGAGAATACACCACTTCCTGCAGGACATACAGCAGCTGATATGTACTGGAAGACTGGAGATTTTTAAATAGAAGTAATTTACAAATGAGTGTGGATACAATTGTAACAAACCCTCAGCAGTGAGAAGAATTGTCCCTGAGATGTCCAGTAAATGTATGTATCATGTCTCTTGTCGTATTTCTTACATGTGGCGCTGGTCAGCGTCGTGTGTTCTTCTAGATATTCTGGTGAATTCTCTGGAGTTCCTTCTGTGGAAGAGAAGAAGCATTAACTTCCCAGAGCTGACACCATTTACATAGTAGCCAATATTTGAAATTTTTTTCCAGGGACACTTTAGTATTAAAAGGGGTGTGGCTTATTGTGGGTGTGGTCTTGGTGGGGTGTGGCCTATCATGGGTGTGGGTTCAAAATTTTCCAGTTAGAATTTACAGTCAGAACAACACAAAAGGAGCATTACACACCCCAGTATCAGGTCCCCAGTATATTACACACCCCAGTATCAGGTCCCCAGTATATTGCACACCCCAGTATTAGGTCCCCAGTATATTATACACCCCAGTATTAGGCCCCCAGTATTACACACCCCAGTATCAGGTCCCCAGTATATTGCACACCCCAGTATCGGGTCCCCAGTATATTACACACCCCAGTATCAGGTCCCCAGTTTATTACACACCCCAGTATTAGGTCCCCAGTATATAACACACCCCAGTATTAGGCCCCCAGTGTATTACACACCCCAGTATTAGGTCCCCAGTATATAACACACCCCAGTATCAGGTCCCCAGTATATTACACACCCCAGTTTTAGGTCCCCAGTATATTACACACCCCAGTATTAGGTCCCCAGTATATTACACACCCCAGAATCAGGTCCCCAGTATATTACACCCCCCCCCCCCCCAGTTTTAGGTCCCCAGTATATTACACCCCCCAGTTTCAGGTCCCCAGTATATTACACCCCCCAGTTTCAGGTCCCCAGTATATTATACACCCCACCCAGAGCAGGCTGAGACTCAGATAGCATTCGACTGACTGACTGTACATACTGGTAGTTTGAGCCCATATGATGCAGCTGCACCCCATATCATCATACTACTACCCCCTTTATCCTACTGGTCCTTCATCATCATACTACTACCCCCTTCATCATCCTTCTGCCCCTCCATCATCATACTACTACCCCTTCATCATCCTCCTGCCCCTCCATCATCATACTACTACCCCCTTCATCCTCCTGCCCCTCCATCATCATACTACTACCCCCTTCATCCTCCTGCCCTACCATCATCATAGTACTACCCCTCTCATCCTCCTGCCCTACCATCATCATAGTACTACCCCTCATCCTCCTGCCCCTCCACCATTATACTACTTCCCCCTTAATCCACCTCCTGTCCCTTCATCATCATACCAGTACCCCCTTCAGCATCCTCTTGTCCCTTCATCTGTATTTAAAATAAAAAAAAAACTATACTTACCTCACCAGTATGGTTCCTCCAGTCCCCCAGGGACTCCTCTCCCTGCTCTGCATGAGTGACATCACTCGCGCTGGAAGGGGGCGTACAGGGTTTTGCCGGGGCTGTCTCTTCAGAATCGGGACAGTCCAGGCAAAACAGGGACTGTTGGCAACTATGCATTTATGTGACTTATTAAAGGGGGTCTCTAGACATAACCAGGAAGAGATGCTGCAGGAGATGCTGCTGAGGTTTTATAGAAATACAAAAAAAATTCTTGTTTACTTATAACTTTCTCAGAGAAATAGAGATCAGTCAGTACAGTGGGGAGGGAAAAGAGAAGGATGAAAAGGAGCAGAGGGGGAGAGGGGGAAGAGAAGCATAGGGAGAGGGGGAGGAAGAGGGGAAAGGAAAAGGAGGGCGAAGAGGAGAAGAAGGAGAAGGAAGAGGAACAAGAAGAGGAGGAGGGGAAGAAGGAAGAGGAGAAGAAGAAAGAGAAGGAGCAAGGGGGAGGGGCGAAGGAAGAGAAGGAGGGGAGGAGGAGGAAGAGGAGAAGGAGGAGGAGGATCAGAAGGAAGAGGAGGGAAAAAAGCGGAGAAGGGAGAGGAACAAGGGGAGGAGAAGAAAAAAGGATTGGGAGGAAGAAGAAAGAGGAGGAGGCAGAAGACAGGGTTGTGTATTACCATGGGGCCTGGGCGACCCTGTTACTAAATCATAATGCCATATATATATATATATATATATATATATATATATATATATATATTGGTTACTACATGGAGGCATGGTGTAAGCTGCATATGGTCACTAAAAAATGTGGCAATAAGGCCTAATAGTGCGGCATGTCTATCAGTCATCAGCTTCACGTCCCCTATCACATTGACAGCTCAAAATGACGGGATCAGCAGACAAACGAGCATTAGCTGATCACTAGCCCCATCACACAGGGTCATGTTGGCCTATTGGGTTAATAGAAGCTTAAAAACGTCTCTTCTTTGTATGATGGAAACCCAAACCATATCAGGGTCCCTCATTCCGTGTATTATACACTTCTGGAGTGCACAGTCATGGTGACTTACATTGTATCTCTGCTTATTGGAGGAGCCCTGGATTGGTAAAATCCATTATAGGAAGAAGATGACCTTATTATGTCCTCCTCAGCCTCGTCCTTAGTTTCTTTTTGGTGAGTTTCTGAGGAACCAGCCAGAACGCCCTCCATTGCCATTTCTCTATTGTGGGTAGGATAAGATATCTTTTTGATCTTGGCTTATTGGACCGACGTTATGACTTCCTCTCAATTATTTATTTCTAAGGTTTCTCTGGTCACGTAAAGATAACTTGAAAGGTCATGGATATTCCTCCAACCCTTGACAACCTAATCTCTCCTTGTGCTTACTTTAGGTCATCCACTTTCTCTAGATGTGGGAGAACCCATGAAATTGGGTCACTTATCTATATTTCATCAAGAACCCATTGTCTTATACTTGAATTGTGTTGGGCAAAAAGGTTATCGTACCTCCAACAAGTAACTGCAAGAAGCCGGGTTGGGGAGATGAACTTGGGCCTAATCACTACTTTTCCACAAAAAGTTTAATTTCTAGATCCAATCAATGTGAACTTGATCTAAGTTTGTTATTTGTTTGGCTTTTCTAAATTCTGTAGCTACTGAATTAGTCTAACTCCACCCAGAAGACTCCAGGTACCCTTATTGGCCTTGATCCTATGTATTTCGGGTACAACTTAGACCCTAACACTTGTCTTGATTTCATAAACCAATGTTCCATCCATTTCAAGGTCCTTACTGTCCACAACAGACCATGCTAAGGTGGTCTTCTTAATGTTTCCCTGTTCTCCAGTGAGGCTCTAGCTGGAAGGAGAAGGTGATGTCAAGTTCGTAACATCGAGATTCAGGAGAGTCCATCTCTACTACGTCCGTGTTATGGTACAATCACTGTGGGCCAGTATGCCCTTCATTTCCGGACCTTGGCATCCAAGCTTTCTTGAAATAATGAAGCACTAGTGTTTTTTTCCTGGGACGGCCTCTCTGGTTGCATCAATGACGAGCTTACCGGTCATGGTAAGAGCCATGTCTTTCTTGGTTTTGGGCCTTTCCTAACTTCACCAACATTCACCCACAACATTATAGACTGGTCCTCTGGAGAAGGTGATCAGTGGCATAAAACCCAGCCAGCATCCCTCCAGATCAGCAGAACATCCGGACTTTGCTTAACTCCTTCCTCTGTACCTGAGCCTGAGGAGACCATGGAGGCCTACAATGCATTCACAAAGTTTCTAGAGCTTTTTACTTTTTTCCACATTATGTTATGCTGTGCTAAAAGTTAAGTGAGAACAGGATGGTGGAAACCTGTGCTGAGTTATTGAGAAGGAAAAACTAAAATCTCAATTGTCGTCTGTATTCAGAGCAATGACTCTTAGTAGAAGCCCCTTTGGAGGTGATTCCGGCCTTCAGTCTTCTTGTCTATGAGGCCACAAGGTTTACACATGGATAAGCCTGGTTTACACCTTATACTTGGGGATATCCAAGAATTCTTCTCTGCATATTCTCTCCCGCTCTGTCAGGTTGGATGGGACCATCGATGAACGCCTTCGTCGGGTCTCTCCAGAGATGTCCCATTGGGTTCAGGGCTCTGGCCGTGGTTACGAAAAGACATTCACAGAGTGGTCCCTAAGCTGTGTCTATGTTGTCCTGGCTGTGTGCTCAGGGTTAATGTCTTGTTGGAAGGTGAACCTTTAGCCAAGTCTGGGGTCCAGAGAACTCTTGGTTGCTCATGATGCTGCCCCCATCAGGCTTCACTGTAGGGAAGATATGGGGCAGGTGATGGGCAGTGCCTGGCCTCCTCTTGACTGTAGGGATGATATGGGGCAGAAGATGGGTTACTGGTCACCTCTCAAAAAGGCCCATCTCCCTGATTACTTAGTTGGATACTTAGTTGAGGAGTCCTGGTTGTTCCAAACATCTTCCATTTGCTCTTTAATGCAGACAATTTTGTTTTGTCCCCTTCCCAGATCTGTGGCTCCACACAGTCTGAGCTCTACAGGCAGTTCTTTCCTCCTCATGGCTTGGTGTTTGCTCTGATATACATAGTCAGCTGTGAGACCTTATATAGACAGGGGCGGAGTCTCACCAGATCTCTTCCAATCAGCTAAATTTACACCAATCAAGGTGCAGAAACATCTCAGAGTTTATTAAGAGAAATGGGAGGTCCTAGAACTGTCACATGTCACAGCAAAGTCTCTGAGTACTTATGTCCATGTCAAATTTTTGTTTTTCCTTTTTTAATAAATATTGCAAACATGTCTAAAATTCAGCTTTCACATTCTAATTGTGGGGTATTGAATTCAGAATGAATATCCCTGCCCTGACTAAAAGGGGCACAATCCCAAAGTTTGGTGTTCACAAGCAAAACTATCTTGTGCCTTATTACACGGGCCAATTATCGTTCGGAAAATCGTCACATTGTTCGGTTTTGAATGGTAATCGTTTAGTGTAATAGCAGACAACGATTGAACGACCAACGAGAAATCGTTAGTCGTTTGATAGAATTTGGACCTATTTTTATCGTTGATCGTTCGCGTGGAATAAGACGTCGTTCGCAGTAGCCACAACAAGACGACGGCAAGAACGATGATAAGTAACGTTCATCGCTCCATGTAATTGGGTGAACGATTTCAGGTTGTTCGAGATCGTCGAAAAATCCCTTAGTGTAATAGTACCCTAAGAGAGGACTATAATCTGCATCCTCATCCATCCAAGCCTATACTATTTCTTCCGCATAATACTACTGGTGATGGTAAGCTCTTAGGCATGAAATTAGTCCTTGAGGAATGGCGCCAGGGCCGGGACAAAGAGTAGGCAGGGGTAGGCGATGGCCTAGGGCGCCAAACGTCAGGGGGCGCCATCTGGATGGGTAAGTAATTTATTTACCCATCCATCCTACCCCCCCCCCCGCCCCCCGCTCGCCCCCCGCCCCCCGCTCGCCCCCCGCTCGCCCCCTGCCTGTCTGCCGGCCCGCCCTGCACTGTTACATACAGCAGCAGGAATAGAGTGTCCAGGAGGTGTAAAGGACCTTTGATGACATCATGCCCATGTGACCAGTGTGGGAGGAGCTATCTTCCTTTGCTAGGCTCTATGAGGCAGCTAGTTTCCTAGGCTGTTTATGAGGCAGTGAGGGCAGTGTATAAGATCAGCAGGAGGTAAGCCACACTGAGGGCACTGGTCAGCAGGGGGAGGGGGAGGGGTGTGTGTGTGCATAGATATGAGATGTTCTGCAGGTGTGTGTGGGTGCATAAATATGAGATGTTCTGCAGGGGTGTGTGTGTGTGCATAGATATGAGATGTTCTGCAGGGGTGTGTGTGTGCATAGATATGAGATGTTCTGCAGGGGTGTGTGTGTGCATAGATATGAGATGTTCTGCAGGTGTGTGTGGGTGCATAAATATGAGATGTTCTGCAGGGGTGTGTGGGTGCATAGATATGAGATGTTCTGCAGGGGTGTGTGGGTGCATAAATATGAGATGTTCTGAAGGGGTGTGTGTGTGCATAGATATGAGATGTTCTGCAGGGGTGTGTGGGTGCATAAATATGAGATGTTCTGCAGGGGTGTGTGGGTGCATAAATATGAGATGTTCTGCAGGGGTGTGTGGGTGCATAAATATGAGATGTTCTGAAGGGGTGTGTGGGTGCGAGATAAGAGATGTTCTGCAGGTCAGGGGTGTGTAGTTGCATAGATATGAGATGTTCTGCAGGTCAGGGGTGTGTGGGTGCATAGATGTGAGATGTTCTGCAGGTCAGGGGTGTGTGGGTGCATAGATATGAGATGTTCTGCAGGTCAGGGGTGTGTGGGTGCATAGATGTGAGATGTTCTGCAGGTCAGGGGTGTGTGGGTGCATAGATATGAGATGTTCTGCAGGTCAGGGGTGTGTGGGTGCATAGATGTGAGATGTTCTGCAGGTCAGAGGTGTGTGGGTGCATAGATGTGAGATGTTCTGCAGGTCAG
Organism: Dendropsophus ebraccatus; assembly: GCF_027789765.1. NCBI lineage: Eukaryota > Metazoa > Chordata > Amphibia > Anura > Hylidae > Dendropsophus > Dendropsophus ebraccatus. The sequence goes on along the minus strand of NC_091457.1, from coordinate 6,474,406 downwards.
GGGTGTGTGGGTGCATAGATATGAGATGTTCTGCAGGTCAGGGGTGTGTGGGTGCATAGATATGAGATGTTCTGCAGGTCAGGGGTGTGTGGGTGCATAGATGTGAGATGTTCTGCAGGTCAGGGGTGTGTAGGTGCATAGATATGAGATGTTCTGCAGGGTCAGGGGTGTGTGGGTGCATAGATATAAGATGTTCTGCAGGTCAGGGGTGTGTGGGTGCATAGATGTGAGATGTTCTGCAGGTCAGGGGTGTGTAGGTGCATAGATATGAGATGTTCTGCAGGGTCAGGGGTGTGTGGGTGGACTGTTATGTGATGCTCTGCAGGGTCAGGGGTGTGTTGGTGCACTGTTATGCGATGGGGAGAGCGGCCTCTTGTGACCGCAAGTAACTCTGCCACAAGAGTGCAGTGAAGAGAAGACGCATGGCCCAGGTGAGTATAAGTGGTTTTTTTTTGTCTGTTTTGGAGAATTACTGTTATATGGGAAGGGTTAGGGAGCACACAGGGGTCTATATATAACTGGAAGAGCACACAGGGGTCTATATATAACTGGAGGAGCACACAGGGGTCTATATATAACTGGAAGAGCACACAGGGGTCTATATATAACTGGAAGAGCACACAGGGGTCTATATATAACTGGAGGAGCACACAGGGGTCTATATATAACTGGAGGAGCACACAGGGGGTCTATGTATAACTGGGGGAGCACACAGGGGGTCTATGTATAACTGGGGGAGCACACAGGGGGTCTATGTATAACTGGGGGCAGCACACAGGGGATTTATATATATAACTGGGGGAGCACACGGGGTCTATATACTTCTGGGAGAGCACACAGGGGTTCTATATACTTCTGGGAGAGCACACAGGGGTTCTATATACTTCTGGGGAGCACACAGGGGGTCTATATACTTCTGGGGGAGCACACAGGGGTCTATATATAACTGGAAGAGCACACAGGGGTCTATATATAACTGGAGGAGCACACAGGGGTCTATATATAACTGGAAGAGCACACAGGGGTCTATATATAACTGGAAGAGCACACAGGGGTCTATATATAACTGGAAGAGCACACAGGGGTCTATATATAACTGGAAGAGCACACAGGGGTCTATATATAACTGGAGGAGCACACAGGGGTCTATATATAACTGGAGGAGCACACAGGGGTCTATATATAACTGGAGGAGCACACAGGGGTCTATATATAACTGGAGGAGCACACAGGGGGTCTATGTATAACTGGGGGCAGCACACAGGGGGTCTATGTATAACTGGGGGCAGCACACAGGGGATTTATATATATAACTGGGGGAGCACACGGGGTCTTTATACTTCTGGGAGAGCACACAGGGGTTCTATATACTTCTGGGAAGCACACAGGGGGTCTATATACTTCTGGGGGAGCACACAGGAGATCTATATACTTATGTGGGAGCACTCAGGGGGTCTATATACTACTGGGGGAAGCACACAGCTGTCTATACTATATTGGGGCTGCACAGAGGGGCTTTACTACAATACTGGGGCACAGGGACACCTTAAAACTATGGGGGCACAGAGGAGTGTAACTACTGTATAGGGGTACAGAGGGGGCTAACTACTGTATGTGTTGGAGCCTAAAATGTTTCTCTGACAGATTCTGGAGAGAAGATTCACAGCCAGGAGACGACTTCTAGATGGCCCAGGCTGGATGGAGGGAAAAAGAAAATGTGACAGATCGGAGAAGACGGCCCATGTGAGTCACTGAATGTAACTGCACAGTTATAGGGTTGTACTGATAGGGGTCATGGTGTGGCGGTATTATGTAATGGTATAATTGGTGATATCTTTCTGTTCTGTTCAGTGCAGTTTTCATGTAATATGTAATCACTGTATGGTGGAAATAGTGTTATAAGGTAACTACTGTATGTATTGGGGCTCTTAATACAGTGTGGGGGTACATTCAGGGCATTATACTGTGCGAGGAGAACCAATTCTAATGTGGGGGGGGGGGGGGCGCCATTTGCCTTCTCTGCCTAGGGCACCAAAACTCCTTGTCCCGGCCCTGAATGGCGCTATCTCCTGAAGGGCGCACGTCATCCAGTTACTATTTATACAGATCACAAGAACTTAATGTATCTTCAAAGACTCGATGACTGAACCCACGACAGGCCTGATGGTCACTTTTCCATTTTCAGTGAATAAATCCACTTTTGTCTTGCAGAGAAGAATATTCAGGCTAATGGCCTCTCACACATGCTGGACGGTTTCTCGGCTCTCATCGGTTACAGACTTCTGGTCGCCACCGCTCTGCCACTGGGTCCTAGGGCTCGTTGGCAAGCGAATAACTCACTTTTGTATTCTACTCCCAGTCCTGGACTCCTTCCTGCCAAGGTTCAATCCATGTCGTAAACTACCGAAGGTATCCTTGTTGTACTGTCTCTACTGTATTGACTTGGCCTGTCCTGACGTATAGCCCAACTACACAAGACATAAGACATAATCCTGCTATCTTGCAGTTCTCACTCTCACCACTGGGGCTAAAACTAAGCTGAGACTTCCTGTTTTGTCTGTGGTGATAAGAGGAGGCTACTGTAAAGTGATCTGTACAGCATTGCAGTGTCATGTGACACCAGTAGGTAGAGGAGACAATAGCCACTCCCTGTAGAATGACCTCTTCACAGGTCACAGAGCGCGCTCAGTAATGTCTCACATTCATCTCAAGGGGACAGAGTCTGTCTATTGTTATCTATGTCCATGAGTCTTGCTGTAAAGGATGTCACTAAATGCTGTTAAGAACAGCCAAGGCAATATGGCTGCCCACATAACAATGTACAAAAAGGGAAATAAAAAAGTTACAGCAAGAAAATAAAAACAGATTAAAATAAAAGAACAAGTTTTAGTATCTGACTCCAATCAGGAAATTAAATATAGGTGACGCATTCCCTTTAAATTTAGTCTTCTTTAAATAACATTTACTATTCCACCCCCTCCATAGGATTTTGCACATGGCTCCTTTGATTGCGTCATTCCTCCTACCTGGATGGGAACTTCCCAGAGATTGGGTGTCTCCTCTTCTTCCCGCAGCAGGGATAAGAAAAAACTTGAGGGAATCTTAACCTTTCCTGCAGATCGATTTCCTGCATTATCTCGGGGTTTATAACCCATTGGCACAATCTAGCATGGAGTTGAGCTCGCTCCATATGTGGCAAGCGTCAGCAGTGTTATACAGGCGAGTCCCCAATGGTGATTGTGGTTCTCCACTGGTGCAGCCCAAAACTTCTTCCCCACCACTTTTCAGCAGCTCAGTGGTTCCTGGTCACAATCCTCCTTCTCCACTGTTTGGCTGCCAATAGGACCAGTGTTGGTTGACATCAGGTCGGGAGGCCTATGTGAACAGGGATCCTCCATTGGGACACTGCCTGCCTATATTCTTTTCTTCATTTGCTGTGGGTATCTAGGTTTGATTGTCATTTCAGTTTTCTTGCTGTGTTGCAGTGGTTCTATAATTCAAATTTCTCCCCTTGTTTACTGCATCTGGCTCAATATCAACTGGTGTCAGAAAGTTACATAGATTTGTAATTGAGGTTTATTAAAATTTCTCCAATCTTTCAGTACTTATCAGCTGCTGTATGTGCTGCAGGAAGTGGTGTATTCTCTCCAGTCTGACAAAGAAAACTTCTCCTTCTCTGGACAGTTCCCGACATGGACAGAGGTGTCAGCAGAGAACACTGTGTCAGACTGGGGTGAATACACCACTTCCTGCAGGACATACAACAGCTGATAAGTAGAGATGAGCGAATTTGCCGAGGTTCGGGTTCACATGAACCTGAACTATCGGCTTCTGATTCCCGTTGTCTGCACCCTCCGTAAACAGATACAGCCTAAGGATACAGCCTAAGGACCGCCTGGAAAACTGGGATAGAGCCTATGGCTATGGCTGTATCCCAGTTTTCCAGGCGGTCCTTAGGCTGTATCCACCCTCTCCACGGAGCGGGCAGACAGCGGGAATCAGAAGTCGATAGTTCAGGTTCATACGAACCCGAAGTTCGGCAAATTCGCTCATCTCTACTGATATGTACTGAAAGACTGGAGATTTCTGGCACTTTCTGGCAGCTGTTGATTTGAATTTTTTTAGTTTTTTCTATCCTAACAATGTAACCTGCATCACCAGTCCGGTCACCGCCTCTAGTGTCACACACCGCAGACCTCATGCAGAAAAAAATCCATGGATTGTTTCCTCCATTTTTCAGCTTATTTTGATCATCATAAAAACATAAAGGTCTTGAGAAATCCCCCACCCCTCCCCCGGCTCCATCTAGTCGTCCCTTTTAGTATTTTTATTCTTATTATCTTAGGATAGATATATGTATATACCAGGCAGGTTTACGTTCTGTTATTGTAGATTTACCAACAACCTCTGCTGGATGTTTGTTCCAAGTATCTACTACTCGTTCAATAAAGTAATATTTTTTCATGTTGTTTCTGATCTTTACCCCAGATAACCTCAGATTGTTGCTTTCGGTCGCGTGTTGTTTTTTTATTTATTTATTAAAACACGTCCTTCTTGAACCTTATTTAGTCCTGTAACACACTGTATATAAAGGTTTCCATCATGTCCTCCTTTCCCTTCTTCCTCCTGTAACATATATAAAGGTTTCCATCATGTCCCTCCTTTCCCTTCTTCCTCCTGTAACATATATAGAGGTTTCCATCATGTCCTCCCTTTCCCTTCTTCCTCCTGTAACATATATAAAGGTTTCCATCATGTCCTCCCTTTCCCTTCTTCCTCCTGTAACATATATAAAGGTTTCCATCATGTCCTCCCTTTCCCTTCTTCCTCCTGTAACATATATAAAGGTTTCCATCATGTCCCTCCTTTCCCTTCTTCCTCCTGTAACATATATAAAGGTTTCCATCATGTCCTCCCTTTCCCTTCTTCCTCCAGTAACATATATAAAGGTTTCCATCATGTCCTCCCTTTCCCTTCTTCCTCCTGTAACATATAGAAAGGTTTCCATCATGTCTTCCCTTTCCCTTCTTCCTCCAGTAACATATATAAAGGTTTCCATTGTGTCCTCCTTTCCCTTCTTCCTCCTGTAACATATATAAAGGTTTCCATCATGTCCTCCCTTTCCCTTCTTCCTCCTGTAACATATATACAGGTGGTTCTCGACTTACGGCGTTGATCCGTTCTTGCGCGGCGTCGTAAACCGAATTTCGACGCAAGTCGGATCATACATTCATACAGTACTGTACCATAATAACAGTACTGTGCTGTAAACACTTAGCCTATCCTAACACCTACTGTATGGTAACAGTACCCTACATAAGTATCAATAAACACATAGGTACAGTAAAATGTTGTGCAGTATGTTTAATAATGATAAAAAGTAATAAACAGTGTACAGTACTGTAATGTAAAAAACAGTACATACGTACTGTACTGTAACAAAGAGAACAGTACTGTAAGTACAGTAATAAACAGTGTACAGTACGAAAAAAAAATTCTAAAGAGAGAAGAGGCTTATTGGGAGGAAGCTGCAGAAGGTGCTGGAGATACTGGGGCAGGTAAGTCAAGAGGGGCAGCTGAGGAAGAGGGTACAGGTACAGGATCTGTTGCAGGCCTCTCAGCCGTCTTGAAGTACTGCTGCAGGTTAGTCTGGAAGGAGGCCATCTTCTTCTCCTCTAAGATCTCCTTGTAACATCTAAGGGAATCCATGACTCCTCTGGCATCACTACTGTACCTCTCCATGTTGGGATCCTCAGCCTCAAACTTAGACAACCCTTCTTCAATCAGGGCAAACCCTCTTGCCAAGCCCTGCCTTGTAAATCTCTTGGGTTCTGGGGTTGGCATGTCTTCCTCTTCCTCTATGATTTGCTTCTCCAGCTGAATAAGGTCCTCAGCAGATAACTCCTCTCCATGAGATGCCAGTAGCTCTGTGACATCCTCCACCTCCAGATTCATTGTCTTACTCATAGCTACAACGTTCTGTATGACACTAGTCACTGACTCTTGAACCTCTGTGACATCAGTCACAAACTGGGGACACAGTTTTTTCCACACACCATTCATACTGGTCTGCTTCACCTCATCCCAGGAATCAGCAATGCACAGCATCAAGGATGTTGTATTTTTTCCAAAAGTCCTTTAGAGTCAAGTCCTTATTCTTTTCAGTTGCTTGTAAAGCATTGCCAATGACCCTTCGGAGGTAGTAGGCCTTGAATGTAGCAATGACTCCTTGGTCCATAGGCTGTATTAGAGCAGTGGTATTAGGTGGAAGGTAAACCACCTTGACATTAGGGTGAAAGTCATCCACATCAGCAGGGTGTCCAGGGGCATTGTCCAGAATGAGCAACACCTTAAAGGGGATATCCTTGGAGGTACAGTAGCGCTCCACGCTTGGCACAAAATAGTTGTTGAACCAGTCCTCAAACACTGCAAGTGTCACCCATGCCTTCCTGTTAGACTTCCAGATGACTGGTAGTTGAGCCTTAGAAATGCCCTTGAGTTCCCTGGGATTCTCAGCCTGATACACCAGCATAGGCTTCAGTTTGTAGTCACCAGCAGCGTTGCCTCCAAGAAGCAAAGTCAGTCTCTCCTTGCTGACTTTATGACCTGGTGCTGACTTCTCCTCCTTGGAGATGTACGTGCGGTTAGGCAAACGTTTCCAGAACAAGCCTGTCTCATCTACATTAAACACTTGTTGGGCACAGTAATCCCCCTCCGCAATTATCTGAGCCAGTGCTTTAGGAAACTCTCTTGCTGCTTTCTCATCACCACTAGCAGCTTCACCTTGCACTTTAATGTTATGGAAATTGGCACGCTCCTTAAACCTCATAAACCAACCTCTACTCGCCACAAACTCCTCACTTTCTTCTCCCCTTTCTCTTTTCAGCGCCTCAAACAATCGCCGAGCCTTCTCCTGAATGACCATAAGGCTCACAGGGATACGGCGTTGGTTTTGGTCTTCCAACCACAGCACCAGCAATCTTTCCATCTCAATGATAAGCCCACTGCGCTGCTTTGTTATCACTGTGGCTTTCATAGGAGCAGATCCCTTCACATGTTCAAGGATACGATCTTTATCCTTGAATCGTAGCGACAGTCGAAGGACTAAGTACTAATGACCGACAAATGTCTGTCGCTGTTTCCCCCTTATCATATCTCTTAATGATATCTAATTTCACCTCCATGGTGATAGCCTTCCTTTTCTTTGATGCACTGGCATCAGCAGAGTCTGGCTTAGGTTTGGGAGCCATAATGCAGGGCGTTATAGCAGCCAGGAGACTCGTTTTTCTCAGTCTGGAACCTGTCACTGTATAGTATAGTACAGTACTGTACTGTATTCTTCCGCCACTGCACGTACTCGACTTACGACGGAACCACGTAGGTCGGAACAAGGCGTCGTAACAAAGCGTCGTAACCACGAAACGTCGTAACTCGAGACCGTCATAACCCGAGGACCACCTGTTAAGGTTTCCATCATGTCCTCCCTTTCCCTTCTTCCTCCTGTAACATATATAAAGGTTTCCATCACGTCTTTTCTTTCCTTCCTTCCCTCACTATCCTTACCTACCAAACCTTCTCCTGTCACTATCCTTACCTACCAAACCTTCTCCTGTCACTATCCTTACCTACCAACCCTTCTCCTGTCACTATCCTTACCTACCAAACCTTCTCCTATGTCACTATCCTTACCTACCAGACCTTCTCCTATGTCACTGTCCTTACCCACCAATCCTTCTCCTATGTCACTAACCTTACCTACCCAACCTTCTCCTATGTCACTATCCTTACCTACCAAACCTTTTCCTATGTCACTATCCTAACCTACCAACCCTTCTCCTATGTCACTATCCTTACCTACCAACCCTTCTCCTATGTTACTGTCCTTACCTACCAAACCTTCTCCTATGTCACTATCCTTACCTACCAAACCTTCTCCTATGTCACTATCCTTACCTACCAAACCTTCTCCTTTATTACTATCCTTACCTACCAAACCTTTTCCTATGTCACTATCCTTACCTACCAAACCTTTTCCTATGTCACTATCCTTACCTACCAAACCTTCTCCTATGTCACTATCCTTACCTACCAACCCTTCTCCTATGTCACTATCCTTACCTACCAACCCTTCTCCTATGTCACTATCCTTACGTACCAAACCTTCTCCTGTCACTATCCTTACCTACCAACCCTTCTCCTATGTCACTATCCTTACCTACCAAACCTTCTCCTATGTCACTATCCTTACCTACCAACCCTTCTCCTATGTCACTATCCTTGCCTACCAAACCTTTTCCTATGTCACTATCCTTACCTACCAAAACTTCTCCTCTCACTATCCTTACCTACCAACCCGTCTCCTATGTCACTATCCTTACCTACCAACCCTTCTCCTATGTCACTATCCTTACCTACCAACCCTTCTCCTGTCACTATCCTTGCCTACCAAACCTTCTCCTATGTCACTATCCTTACCTACCAAACCTTCTCCTCTCACTATCCTTACCTACCAACCCTTCTCCTGTCACTATCCTTGCCTACCAAACCTTCTTCTATGTCACTATCCTTACCTACCAACCCTTCTTCTATGTCACTATCCTTACCTACCAAACCTTCTCCTATGTCACTATCCTTACCTACCAACCCTTCTCCTATGTCACTATCCTTGCCTACCAAACCTTTTCCTATGTCACTATCCTTACCTACCAACCCTTCCCCTATGTCACTGTCCTTACCTACCAACCCTTCTCCTATATCACTATCCTTACCTACCAAACCTTCTCCTATGTCACTATCCTTACCTACCAACCCTTCTCCTATGTCACTATCCTTACCTACCAAACCTTCTCCTATGTCACTATCCTTACCTACCAACCCTTCTTCTATATCACTATCCTTACCTACCAACCCTTCTCCTATGTCACTATCCTTACCTACCAACCCGTCTCCTATGTCACTATCCTTACCTACCAAACCTTCTTCTGTCACTATCCTTACCTACCAACCCTTCTCCTATGTCACTATCCTTACCTACCAACACTTCTCCTATGTCACTGTCCTTACCTACCAAACCTTCTCCTATGTCACTATCCTTACCTACCAAACCTTCTCCTTTATCACTATCCTTACCTACCAAACCTTTTCCTATGTCACTATCCTTACCTACCAACCCTTCTCCTATGTCACTATCCTTACCTACCAACCCTTCTCCTATGTTACTGTCCTTACCTACCAAACCTTCTCCTATGTCACTAACCTTACCTACCAGCCCTTCTCCTATGTCACTATCCTTACCTACCAACCCTTCTCCTATGTCACTATCCTTACCTACCAACCCTTCTCCTATGTCACTATCCTTACCTACCAACCCTTCTCCTATGTCACTATCCTTACCTACCAAACCTTCTCCTATGTCACTATCCTTACCTACCAAACCTTCTCCTTTATTACTATCCTTACCTACCAAACCTTTTCCTATGTCACTATCCTTACCTACCAAACCTTTTCCTATGTTACTGTCCTTACCTACCAAACCTTCTCCTATGTCACTATCCTTACCTACCAAACCTTCTCCTATGTCACTATCCTTACCTACCAAACCTTCTCCTTTATTACTATCCTTACCTACCAAACCTTTTCCTATGTCACTATCCTTACCTACCAAACCTTCTCCTATGTCACTATCCTTACCTACCAACCCTTCTCCTATGTCACTATCCTTACCTACCAACCCTTCTTCTATGTCACTATCCTTACCTACCAAACCTTCTCCTATGTCACTATCCTTACCTACCAACCCTTCTCCTATGTCACTATCCTTGCCTACCAAACCTTTTCCTATGTCACTATCCTTACCTACCAACCCTTCCCCTATGTCACTGTCCTTACCTACCAACCCTTCTCCTATATCACTATCCTTACCTACCAAACCTTCTCCTATGTCACTATCCTTACCTACCAACCCTTCTCCTATATCACTATCCTTACCTACCAAACCTTCTTCTGTCACTATCCTTACCTACCAACCCTTCTCCTATGTCACTATCCTTACCTACCAACACTTCTCCTATGTCACTGTCCTTACCTACCAAACCTTCTCCTATGTCACTATCCTTACCTACCAAACCTTCTCCTTTATCACTATCCTTACCTACCAAACCTTTTCCTATGTCACTATCCTTACCTACCAACCCTTCTCCTATGTCACTATCCTTACCTACCAACCCTTCTCCTATGTTACTGTCCTTACCTACCAAACCTTCTCCTATGTCACTATCCTTACCTACCAAACCTTCTCCTATGTCACTATCCTTACCTACCAAACCTTCTCCTTTATTACTATCCTTACCTACCAAACCTTTTCCTATGTCACTATCCTTACCTACCAAACCTTTTCCTATGTTACTGTCCTTACCTACCAAACCTTCTCCTATGTCACTATCCTTACCTACCAAACCTTCTCCTATGTCACTATCCTTACCTACCAAACCTTCTCCTTTATTACTATCCTTACCTACCAAACCTTCTCCTATGTCACTATCCTTACCTACCAAACCTTCTCCTATGTCACTATCCTTACCTACCAACCCTTCTCCTATGTCACTATCCTTACCTACCAACCCTTCTCCTATGTCACTATCCTTACGTACCAAACCTTCTCCTGTCACTATCCTTACCTACCAACCCTTCTCCTATGTCACTATCCTTACCTACCAAACCTTCTCCTATGTCACTATCCTTACCTACCAACCCTTCTCCTATGTCACTATCCTTGCCTACCAAACCTTTTCCTATGTCACTATCCTTACCTACCAAAACTTCTCCTCTCACTATCCTTACCTACCAACCCGTCTCCTGTGTCACTATCCTTACCTACCAAACCTTCTCCTGTGTCACTATCCTTACCTACCAAACCTTCTCCTATGTCACTATCCTTACCCACCAACCCTTCTCCTATGTCACTATCCTTATCTACCAACCCGTCTCCTGTGTCACTATCCTTACCTACCAAACCTTCTCCTATGTCACTATCCTTACCTACCAAACCTTCTCCTATGTCACTATCCTTACCTACCAACCCTTCTCCTATGTCACTATCCTTACCTACCAAACCTTTTCCTCTCACTATCCTTACCTACCAAACCTTCTACTATGTCACTATCCTTACCTACCAACCCTTCCCCTATATCACTATCCTTACCTACCAAACCTTCTACTATGTCACTATCCTTACCTACCAAACCTTCTCCTATGTCATTATCCTTACCTACCAAACTTTTTCCTCTCACTATCCTTACCTACCAAACCTTCTTCTATGTCACTATCCTTACCTACCAAACCTTCTCCTATGTCACTATCCTTACCTACCAACCCTTCTCCTGTCACTATCCTTAACTACCAAACCTTCTCCTATGTCACTATCCTTACCTACCAACCCTTCTCCTGTCACTATCCTTACCTACCAAACCTTCTCCTGTGTCACTATCCTTACCTACCAAACCTTCCCCTGTCACTATCCTTACCTACCAAACCTTCTATGTCACTATCGTTACCTACCAAACCTTCTCCTCTCACGATCCTTACCTACCAAACCTTCTCCTATGTCACTATCCTTACCTTCCAACCCTTCTCCTATGTCACAATCCTTACCTACCAAACCTTCTCCTATGTCACTTACAAACATATAAAAAAGAATAGAACCCCAACAGACCCTTGTGACCACCACTTGTAACCAGTCTCTGCTTAGAATACACACCAATAAAGGGAACCTGTCACTCCCCGTGCCGGGGTGAAGGCTGCCCGACCCCCGCTAGAGCCCCGGATACTTACCCCATCTCGCCAAGTCCCGCTCCTGGAGCCGGTCCCGGGACGGAGATATTCTTGTCAGAAGCCCAGCGTGCACGCTGCATAGGTAAGTGCGATGCCCATAGAGAATCAATGGAGCCGCCATTCTCTATGGACGTCGGACTAAACTCTGCAGCGCGCATGTCGGGCTTCCGACAAGGATATCTCCGTCCCGGGACCGGCTCCAGGAGCGGGACTTGGCGAGATGGGGTAAGTATCTGGGGCACTAGCGGGAGGTCGGGCGGCCTTCACCCCGTCACAGGGGGTGGCAGCTTCCCTTTAACAACAACTCTCTAATATCTATCCTTCAGCAAACCACAAATGCATTGAACTATCCAGGGATTAAAGGGGTGGGAGGGTATTTTCCACTGTGGCCAGGGAAGGGGTGGATGAAAGCAACAACGTTCACTTGCCCTCCCAGTTTCCAGCACTGGGGCCTGCATCAAGCTGCTACGTCCTCTGGCTGCTTTCGGACCCTGCTACAGCCGCTGAATGGTTGAGAAGGCTTGAAACATCACGTCTGAAGCTGCATCATAGACCAGGAAGCGGCCAGGGACCGTAGTAACGTCATGTGTGAACCAGTGCCGAAACAGGGAGGTAAGTGGACATCGTTGCTTTAATCCACCCCTTTCCCGGCCATAGTGAAAAAAGCCCGCCCGTCTGGAGTACCCCTTTAAGCCCAATTTTCTTTCATTTCAGCTCTTTATGGGGAAAGGCTGCATGAAAGGCTTTGGTAAAGTCCAGATAGGTGATATCCCTGTCACCTTCATCCAGCACTTTTGTGACATAGTGAAAGAAATCAATGAGATTAGTCTGACATGATCGTCCCGCAGTAAAGCCATGCTGGTTTGGATCCATCAAGGTGTTGATTTTCAGGTGATCCATTATCTTCTCTGTTAGAAAAGTTTCCATTATTTTACTACTACAGATGTTAAGCTAACTGGCCTGTAGTTACTGGGCTCTTCTTTACTCCCCTTCTTGTGGATGGGTATAACATTGGCCGTTCTCCAATCATCAGGAACATCTCCTGTTAGCAGGGATTGGTAATACAGATCCAGCAGGGGGGCAGCAATCACAGATCCAAGTTCTTTAAGAACCGTTGGGTGGACACCATCTGGACCCATTGCCTCATTCAACTCTAAACAGGCAAGTTCCTCTGAAACATCGGCCTCTAAAAACACTGTGGCTGAAGCCTTAGAACTGGAGGCTATGCTATGTGCAGCCATATTGTGATTGTGAAGGCCTCCTTCTAAAAAAAACACTGAGCAGAAGTAGCTATTGAAATAGTCAGCGACCACCTCATCTCCATCTATAAATGTATTGTTTCCGTTACTTACATGTTTATAGAACATAAGTAATAGGATTAAGATACAGACTGAGATCCATCTGGGTTGTGACTCTCTCAGACCAGGCATCTAAACACAGTAAAATTTAAACGACAATCGTTTCATGTAAATGCAGGCAACGATCATACGACAAAAGAAATCATTTATTGCTCGTTAATCTTCGCTAATCGTTCAATATAATTCCACATTCGTTTGCTAATCGTTCGGTGTAATTTCAAATCGTTCCATCGTCAGATTGTGAAGTGGTTACAAAGAGCGTCTCTCTCTCTCTCTCTGGAGGAGCCATCCTGTCTGACAGACAACTCATTGATGTGAATGTACAGCATGTATTGCTTCATTCCCCCTGTGGTGGCGCTGTAATATTCTTTCCCTATCACTAATGCTCTATTGTGAGCAAAGTAAGCTGAAAAATGGAGGAAACAATCCGGTGTGTGAGGCGGTGACGGGACTGTATGGTGATGCAGGTTACATTGTTAGGATTTGTATTGATGAGGACGGTGCTTATTGTTATTTAATGAAGAAGCGGCCCTGCTCCCTCCCCTTCCCCCGTCTCATGAGTTCCTCTATAGAACATAGAATATGTATAGTATAGTAGTATAGTATAGTAGTATAGTATCTCAAGCACCATTCAGGGCTAAAGATATCATTTAGCTTTTGGTTTATACTTCATCACAGAATGTATTCAAACATTTTTAAATGTTATTTATTTACTTTTATTTGGATTCTGGATGTTACAGTTCTGAACAATCAATAAGGGACGAATGATCTCTTCAGTAATATTCTGGGAACGTTGTTTCCCGAAAGATTTTTTTTTAAAAGGAAGATCTTTCCATGATTGGGGAGGGAGAGGAGCAGGGACAGGGAGCCATCAGGTGATCGGAGAGGGAGAGGAGCAGGGACAGGGAGCCATCAGGTGATCGGAGAGGGAGAGGAGCAGGGACAGGGAGCCATCAGGTGATCGGAGAGGGAGAGGAGCAGGGACAGGGAGCCATCAGGTGATCGGAGAGGGAGAGGAGCAGGGACAGGTAGCCATCAGGTAATCAGGAAAAGAAGAGCAGCAGAGAGGTGGAAACATTAGGTGATGGGGCAGGGAGAGCAGAAGGGACAGAGAGCCATCAGGTGACGGGGCAGGGAGGGCAGCAGGGACTGGGAGCCATCAGGTGATGGGGCAGGGAGGGCAGCAGGGACTGGGAGCATCAGGTGATCGGGAAGGGAGAGCAGCAGGGACCGGGAGCATCAGGTGATGGGGCAGGGAGAGCAGCAGGGACTGGGAGCATCAGGTGATTGGGAAGGGAGAGCAGCAGGGACCGGGAGCATCAGGTGATTGGGCAGGGAGAGCAGCAGGGACTGGTAGCCATCAGGTGATAGGGAAGGGAGAGAAGCAGGGACCAGGAGCATCAGGTGATGGGGCAGGGAGAGCAGCAGGGACCAGGAGCATCAGGTGATGGGGCAGGGAGAGCAGCAGGGACTGGGAGCATCAGGTGATGGGGCAGGGAGAGCAGCAGGGACCGGGAACCATCAGGTGATCGGGAAGAGAGAGCAGCAGGGACTGGGAGCATCAGGTGATGGGGCAGGGAGAGCAGCAGGGACTGGGAGCCATCAGGTGATGGAGCAGGGAGAGCAGCAGGGATCGGGAGCCATCAAGTGATGGGGCAGAGAGGGCAGCTGGGACAGGGAGACATCAGGTGATCCGGCAGGGAGAGCAGCAGGGACAAGGAGCCATCAGGTGATTAGGGAAGGAAGAGCAGCAGGGACCGGGAGCATCAGGTGATCTGGAAGGGAGAGAAACAGGGACAGGGAACATCAGGTGATTGGGAAAGGAGAGCAGCAGGGACCGGGAGCCATCAGGTGATCGGGAAGGGAGAGAAGCAGGGACTGGGGGCATCAGGTGATGGGGCAGGGAGAGCAGCAGGGACCGGGAGCATCAGGTGATGGGGCAGGGGGAGCAGCAGGGACCGGGAGCCATCAGGTGATCGGGAAGGGAGAGAAGCAGGGACTGGGGGCATCAGGTGATGGGGCAGGGAGAGCAGCAGGGACCGGGAGCATCAGGTGATGGGGCAGGGAGAGCAGCAGGGACTGGGAGCATCAGGTGATGGGGCAGGGAGAGCAGCAGGGACCGGGAGCCATCAGGTGATCGGGAAGGGAGAGAAGCAGGGACTGGGAGCCATCAGGTGATCGGGAAGGGAGAGAAGCAGGGACTGGGTGCATCAGGTGATGGTGCAGGGAGAGCAGCAGGGACAAGGAGCCGTCAGGTGATGGGGCAGGAAGAGCAGCAGGGACCGGGACCATCAGGTGATGGGGCAGGGAGAGCAGCAGGGTCCAGGAGCCATCAGGTGATCGGGAAGGGAGATCAGCAGGGACTGGGAGCATCAGGTGATGGGGCAGGGAGAGCAGCAGGGACTGGAAGCCATCAGGTGATGGGGCAGGGAGAGCAGCAGGGATCGGGAGCCATCAGGTGATGGGGCAGGGAGAGCAGCAGGTGATCAGGAGCATCAGGTGATGGGGAAGGGAGAGCAGCAGGGACTGGGAGCCATCAGGTGATGGGGCAGGGAGAGCAGCAGGGATCGGGAGCCATCAGGTGATCAGGGAAGGAAGAGCAGTAGGAATTGGGAGCATCAGCTGATCGGGAAGGGAGAGCAGCAGGGACCGGGAGCATCAGGTGATTGGGAAGGGAGAGAAGCAGGGATCGGGAGCATCAGGTGATAGGGGCAGGGAGATCAGCAGGGGCCTAGTGCCATCAGGTCATCGGGGCAGGAAGACCCGCAAGGACCAGGAGCCATCAGGTAAAGGGGCAGGGAGAGCAGCAGGAACAGGAAGCCATTGGCAGCCAGACATTTCTGTGTAGGGTAAACAAAAATTAAGAGATGTAAGGACTTTAGCACATGGAGAAATTATGGGGTGAGCTTCCTCTCACCTGCTAGAGAAGCTCATCTTTCGTTGGAGGAAAAGACAGAGGAGTCTGCAAGAGACAGAGGAGGCTGGAGGGGACAGAGGAGTCTGGAGAGGACATAGGAGCCTAAAAGGGACAGAGGGGTCTGGAGGGGACGATGGGTCTGGAGGGGACAGAGGGGGCTGGAGGAGACAGAGGAGAGTGGAGGGAACAGAGGGGTCTGGAGGGAACAGAGGGGGCTGGAGGAGACAGAGGAGAGTGGAGGGAGCCTAAAAGAGACAGAGATGTCTGGAGGAGACAGAGGGGTCTAAATACTGTATTACACAGGACGATTATTGTTAGAAAAATCATTACATCGTTTGGATTTAAACAATAATCGTTTCGTGTAATGGTGCGTTTACACGTAACGATTATCGTGCGAACTTGCGCGATAACGATCGAATTCGAACGATAATTGTACGTGTAAACGCAGCGAACGCTCAAACGACGAACGAGAAATCGTTCATTTTGATCTTTCAACATGTTCTCAAATCGTCGTTCACAAAAAATTTGCAGATCGTTCCGTGTAAACAGTCGTTCGCCGATTTAACCAATGTGTGAGATAGGCTTAAAGGGGTTGTCCGGCGAAAAAAAATTATTCACAGAATAACACACATTACAAAGTTATACAACTTTGTAATGTATGTTATGTCTGTGAATGGCCCCCTTCCCCGTGTCCCACCACCCCCACCCGTGTACCCGGAAGTGTGGTGCGCTATACATTACCTGTCGCGTGCCGACCACGGTCTCCGATCGTCAGCAGTGACGTCTTCTTCGGGAGCTTGGCGGATCTTCCCGAGTGCCGGCCGCCCTCTGCAGCGTCATCCGAAGCTCAGCCGCGATTGGCTGAGCATAACTGTGCTCAGCCAATCGCGGCTGAGCAGCTGATGACGTGGCCGCGTCATCAGCCGCTCAGCCGCGATTGGCTGAGCACAGTTATGCTCAGCCAATCGCGGCTGAGCTTCGGATGACGCTGCAGAGGGTGGCCGGCACTCGGGAAGATCCGCCAAGCTCCCGAAGAAGACGTCACTGCTGACGATCGGAGACCGTGGACGACACGACATGCGGTGAGTATAATGCACCACACTTCCGCGTCTAGCGTGGGTGGGGGGAAACACGGGGAAGGGGGCCATTCACAGACATAACATACATTACAAAGTTGTATAACTTTGTAATGTGTGTTATTCTGTGAATAATTTTTTTTCGCCGGACAACCCCTTTAAGCGATCGCAAAATAATCGCAAAACGATTTTCCGTACGATATAATGTACCGTCTAAACGCTGATCGTTATGAAAAAAGAAAATCGTTACTCCGACATCGTTAATTGTACGATCGTTTTGTGTAAATGCAGCATAATAGGCAGCAATTAAACGACCAACAAGAAATCGTTGATCGTTTGATAGAATCTGGACCTATTTTCATTGTTGACCGTTGCCCGGTCTATCAGCCAGGAAAGGACGAGCCCAAGAACAACCGTAAGTAACGATCATCGTCATTGTTAGTCATACCAGTCGTTTGAGATCGTTTATCGATGAAAAATCGGCCCATGTAATACCACCCTAACACACATAGGGTCGGTGATGGTTATTGAGTCTTGTAGGACGCCAACGTTGATCTCTTCGCACCTCCTAAGCCCCTCCGCCATATTGTGCACACATGTATCAGCCATGATTGGACGGTCTCCTTCCAGACATATCATCATCAGACCGTGACCGTATATCACCATCCACATCAATATCTACATCCTGTCAGGACTAAATAACCTTAGTAACGGGTATAATGGCGGAGACATGGAAATGGTTACCACGACAACACGGCAAAAGGGGGCCGTGATGTCATCAGACGCTCTGAGGCCTAGGACCACCACGGTACATGAGGTGGGGGCGATTACTGAGGGGATGGTGAGGCAAGGTGGCGGCTCTAGTAAAGGGCGGTTTATACGGTCGGGTTCACACACACGCGTAATGTTTAAAAAAAATGGCGGCTCATCTCCGTGGAGACGGTTCTTAATATCAAGAAAAAAAAATATCGCCGTGCTCATGGTAACGTTGGTCAGCCGCCATCTTGTACGGGACAGGTAGTTACCTCAGGAATACAGGGACGGTGATTCAGCCATTAGTCACAGACTGATCAGTGTGTTACACAATCACCCGCAGTGTGAGGGGCGAGAACACAAGCAAACAAAGGAGCCCGGAAATAGGAGGAAGCAGCCCCTGTACGGCCCAGGGTACACACTCCTCCGCCCACCGTACTCAGCCTGCAGCCGCCCGCCGCTCTGACCGGAGCTCCCCACTACCCCTACGCCCGGCGTCCCCCAAAGCCCCCGCAGTCTGGTTACGCAGTCTACGCACACTACCCGTCTTCGTGAATAGCGCTGCTGCACTGCGGCTGTGCTGCGCCTCAACCCAACCCACCTGTGCGGACACGCCCGCTGCTCTCTGATTGGCAGTCCTCCCCCCGGCGGCCGCGTCCATCAGCCGCTCTCGCGCTCTGACTGGTCGGCCCGTTGCTATGTACCCGCCCCTAAGGCAGGGAGCAGGTTAGGTTGAGCTCGCTGATAAAGTTTGGCCAGTGTGTTTCCTCGGGAGTCGTTGAGCGAAGGAGGAGGCGTCGGGACCGCGGTGCTGCTGCTCCGGACACAGGACCCGGCCGCTCCCTATCCCCCATCCCCATCAGCCCCGGCCCGTCTATTTCTCTCTGGAAGACGTGACACACCGCACCAGGAAACTGCCGGGACTCTCGGAGAGGTGAGACGCCGAGGATCGCCGCCTAAGATGGCGGACGCTGAGAAAATGGCGGCGGCTGGAGAGGTGATGGCGGGGGCCCGGAGCCCGGGGGATGCGAGGGTGATGCGGCTCTGTGGATCAGCCTGTATCCCCCGGGAGCCCCGGCCACAGCCGCCTCTATCACCGCCATCCCGGGCCCCTGAGGTGAGAGCAGCCGCTCCGGGGGCCACAGGGAGCTCAGGGGCCACAGCAGACGCCCATCCCCCCCCCCGGTATTGTTATACGGGACACGAACATGGCGGCCGCCTCAGCTCCGGACACATAGTATATACTGTACCCCTCACGGTATATACTGTACCCCTCACGGTATATACTGTACCCCTCACGGTATATACTGTACCCCTCACGGTATATACTGTACCCCTCACGGTATATACTGTACCCCTCACGGTATATACTGTACCCCTCACGGTATATACTGTACCCCTCACGGTATATACTGTACCCCTCACGGTATATACTGTACCCCTCACGGTATATACTGTACCCCTCACGGTATATACTGTACCCCTCACATCCCCCATAGTATATATTATACCCCCATATATACTGTACCCCTTACATCCCCTCACAGTATATACTATACCCCTCATATCTCCCTATATATATACTATACCCCCCATAAATATTATACCCCTCACAGTATATACTGTACCCCCGACATCCCCCCATAGTATATATTATACCCCCATATATACTGTACCCCATACATCCCCTCACAGTATATACTATACCCCTCATATCTCCCCATATATATATACTATACCCCCATAAATATTATACCCCTCACAGTATATACTATACCCCCATATATACTGTACCCCTTACATCCCCCCATAGTATGTACTACACCCCCATATATATACTATACCCTTCACATCCCCTCATAGTATATACTATACCCCCATATATATACTATACCCTTCACATCCCCTCATAGTATATACTATACCCCCATATATATACTATACCCCTCACAGTATATACTATACCCCAATATATACTGTACCCCTTACATCCCCTCACTGTATATACTATACCCCTCACATCCCCCATAGCATATACTATACCCTTCACATCCCCTCATAGTATATACTATACCCCCTTATATATACTATACCCCTCACAGTATATACTATACCCCTCACATCCCCTCCTAGTATATACTATACCCCTCACAGTATAAAGTATACCACCATATATACTGTACCCCTTACATCCCCTCACAGTATATACTAAACCCTATATATACACTATACCCCTCACATCCCCTCATAGTGTATACTATACCCCCATATATATACTATACCCCTCACAGTATATACTATACCCCCCATATATACTATACCCCTCACAGTATATACTATACCCCTCACAGTATATTCTATACCCCTATATATATACTGTACCCCTTTACGTCCCCTCACAGTATATACTATACCTCTTACATCCCTGTATGGTATATACTGTACCCCTCACAGAATATTCTATACCCCCATATATACTGTACCCCTTCACATCCCCTCACAGTATATACTATACCTCTTACATCCCCCCCTCCCAGTATATACTGTACCTCGTCTATAATATACCCCTCACAGTATATACTATACACCTTACATCCTCCTCCCAATATGTTCTGTACCCCCATATATAATATACCCCTCACATCCTCTCATAGTATATACTGTACCCCTGTGTATAATATACTGTATATAATACCCCTCCCAGTATATACTCTACTACTTACACTCTCATAGTATATACTGTACCACACATATATACTGTGCCCCATAGTCATCCCTGTATTACAGGACACTACAGTCCTATAGGTGTCACAGCTATAGTCATCCCTGTATTACAGGACACTACAGTCCTATAGGTGTCACAGCCATAGTCATCCCTGTATTACAGGACAC
Organism: Dendropsophus ebraccatus; assembly: GCF_027789765.1. Lineage (NCBI taxonomy): Eukaryota > Metazoa > Chordata > Amphibia > Anura > Hylidae > Dendropsophus > Dendropsophus ebraccatus. Next base: position 6,453,581 of record NC_091457.1, on the reverse strand, counting down.
TACAGTCCTATAGGTGTCACAGCCATAGTCATCCCTGTATTACAGGACACCACAGTCCTATAGGTGTCACCGCTGCCTCCCCCTATAGTCATCCCTGTATTACAGGACACCACAGTCCTATAGGTGTCACCGCTGCCTCCCCCTATAGTCATCCCTGTATTATAGGACACTACAGTCCTATAGGTATCACAGCCATAGTCATCCCTGTATTATAGGACACTACAGTCCTATAGGTATCACAGCTATAGTCATCCCTGTATTATAGGACACTACAGTCCTATAGGTATCACAGCTATAGTCATCCCTGTATTATAGGACACTACAGTCCTATAGGTATCACAGCTATAGTCATCCCTGTATTATAGGACACTACAGTCCTATAGGTGTCACAGCCATAGTCATCCCTGTATTATAGGACACCACAGTCCTATAGGTATCACCGCTGCCTCCCCCCTATAGTCATCCCTGTATTATAGGACACTACAGTCCTATAGGTATCACAGCTGCCTCCCCCCTATAGTCATCCCTGTATTATAGGACACCACAGTCCTATAGGTATCACAGCTGTCTCCCCCTATAGTCATCCCTGTATTATAGGACACTACAGTCCTATAGGTATCACCGCTGCCTCCCCCCTATAGTCATCCCCGTGTTATAGGACACTACAGCGCCCCCTGCAGTCACCCCTCGTCTTCAGGTATGTTAGTAGCAGGATGTGGGTCAGATCTTCCCGTACACTGATGATTCATCCCCGGCCCCCGGGGGCCGCACTGTGTTGTCGTCTTCCTCCTTAGGAGTGTGTGGATACTACTGCACCCATCATCTCTACAACTTATATTCTAGCAGTGTGTCCTGTGGCTTTCTGGCTATCAGGGCATGCTGGGAGTTGTAGTTCTGCAGTATTTGGAGGGGGCAGGTATACCAGACACAAGGTGATCAGTCAGATCTGTGGAAGCAGAAGGGTGTAGATGCTGGGCAGATCATCTCCCAAGCGGCCGGTCCTCATGGTTCCCCTACATGTAGTGGTCAGTACCAACCAATGGGATCATTAAAGTGTGTGGGGAGAAGGCTACACAGAAGAGCTGCTGAAAAACTTCCTGCTATGATAGAAAGGTGTCAGATCACACATGGCTGCCTGCAGTATATGGGACCACTACTGACTGGTCAGAGCCCATGTGCCCCCTGGCATCGATCAATGGGAGAAAGTGGTCTGGTGTCATGGGTCACGTTCTCCATGTGTGCAGCCCTTACCCGAGGAAGAGATGGCACCAGGATGCACTATGGGAAGAAGACAAGATGGTGGGACAGTGTGATGGGCGATGTTCTGCTGGAGACCTTGTGTTCTGGTATCATGTGGCTGTTACCTTGATACCGACCACCCTCCCTCCCTCCCTAACTATTGTACACACCAAGTCCCCACTTCATGGCAGCAGTCAGTGGTGCAGTCTGGTCATTGGGGGGGAGACATCACAGGGCTATGGGGTTTGGTCCCTGGGGGGGGGGAAGACATCACAGGGCTATGGGGTTTGGTCCCTGGGGGGAAGATGTCACAGGGCTATGGGGTTTGGCCCGGGTTGGGGGGCAGTCAGGAATACATCACAGGGCTATGGGGTCTAGTCCCGAAGGGGAGATGTCACAGGGCTGTGGGGTCTGGATAGATGAGCTGCTATTAGTGTTGAGGGCATCGGCCTTGTACCGTGATAGTGACTTGCATAAATGCGTTGTGTGGGGGCAGATGAGGATTGCGGCACACGGTCTGCCCGTGCCCCCTCCCTCGGGGTGAGGTTTATCTAGGTCACATGAGCTGGCAGCCACATACCACCACCCGGTGCCAGCAGGGTCCAGGCCTCACCTGTCCCTATGAGCACACCTCTGGATTGAGGTGGTGAGGAGGCTGCTGGCTGCTGCTTCCAGGTTTCCTTCTCTCCTTCCTGGAGAACAAAGAAGGAGGAGGCGGCAGCAGCATCTCTGAGGCCCGGCAGCCGCCGCCGGCACCACCTCCCTCCCCAGCCATTGTACGCTGCCGGCTCTGCCCCCTCCTCCTGCAGCCCAACCTGCGCTCCTTTGTTGTTAATCCAGCCTTTTAGTCTACAAATTCACAGCGTTTACTGCAAGGCCTGAAACAAAAGCCTCATTGCTTTACATCCCCCCCCCCCCCACCCGTCCACTGTACCGGAGGGGGTTACACAACAAGGGCGGTCGTGGTGTTACTGTATCAGAGAAACAGTATTGATCCGCTGCTGCTGCCGTCCTCTGCAGAAACAGATTGCTGTATTGGGCTGTGGCCCTCTGGATGCTGGAAAACTATTTGCCAACCTGTAGTTCCCTGACAGCTGCTGCATAACTACTACTCTTATCATGCATTATATTGGTGATCCCCACTTACAGAACTAGAACACCCAACATGCCTAGACAGCTGGTGGTGCTCCACTTGTTGCAAAACTACAACTCCCATCATGCATCCCCAGAGTGAGTTGATGGCAGGACCCCACTGTACACCCAGCTATTGATGTCTATGGGGGTCTTTATACTGTGTTAATAGTTCTTGCTCTTTTGCTTATGTTTCTCTTGTGTTTTTGTCTTGCAGCGAGCGTCCCCCTCCCCGCCCTGCCCACTGAGCATTTATTCTTTTTTTGAACATTCTTTGTTATCAAGCCGCCAAAGTGGAGAGTGCGATTGCAGAAGGGGGTGCTTCTCGTTTCAGGTAGGTCATGTGTGCATGCCCGTGTATATCACAGGGTAGTGGGGGGTATGTGACAGGGTACGTGGGGCTTCACTATCCACATGTTAGACTGCTGAGGCTTCCTGCATCAATTGCTGGAAACACATCAGCCATGTATCTGACTACATGAGAGACTGTACCTGGACCCCCTCACCTGGATATAGTGTGATGCTTTTGAATAAACCAGATAAAGAAATCAGCCTTGTCAAGTGGTCGTATGTCTACCTGAGGGCCTATACATCTACATCTATTTAGCTTTGATCCCTCATAAACAGTCATGTGATGTGAAAGGATCCTCACACTAGACCGCTGACCTATTGTCCTAGAGAAGGGAGTAGGGAACCTTGGCTCTCCAGCTGTTGCAAAACTACAACTTCCATCATTCCTGGACAGGCAAAGCTTTAGCTTTGGCTGTCCAGGCATGATGGGGGTTGTAGTTCTGCAACAGCTGGAGAGCCAAGGTTCCCTGTCCTAGATCTTTGTGTGTGATAAGTTTTTGTATGTGTATGTACCGCTTTAAGTGTTTATTGTTGTGTTGTGAGGGCTACCTGTGGCCTAACGCTGCCTCTTATTCTGGTTGCAGTGCTTCGTCAGGTGGAGGAGGTAGGGGTGCCTCTCAGCACTATCCCAAAACTGTCGGCAACAGGTAAGTGTCTATTCAGTTAACAACCTTATAGTTGTCGATTGTCAGCAGCAAGCCTTAAAGTGAACCTGTTACACTGTCTTCTCCTGTCTGCGGGTGGCACTTGGTCACTGTGACAGATCCACTCGGCTGTGACTATTGGCCTGGGGGGCATTTCACTTGATCTCTTCAGGTCATTGCACCCATGGCTGATAAAGTGAAACCGACCTCTTTTTATTTTCATGAATAATGTATTGAATTTATATCATAAACGTCCCATTAGTGGAGGGGCCGACCTCTCGGAGCGGACACTGTAAATTCCAGTAACGTCTGTGGAAAAACACTTTACTGCTTTATAGTGCTGGATTAATGGGCTGCGCTTCTGTATTATGGCCCCAGAATGTAGACCTCATGAGCCGCACCCATGTGATGCTGCAGCCAATCTGTGCAATGAACGAGGCCGTGTTTGGCTGCAACGTTGGATGCATGATGCTGACGCAGCAGTTTTAGTAGCTGAAGCCAGAACTGCAGGGGTTTAATAAATTTACACTCCTGCACATTAAAACTTTCCTTGTATTTAAAGGTAGCAATATATACTGTTCTGCATTACCTCGCTCCCCCAGTGTCTCTTGGTCCACCACCTCTTCGAAGGCATCGCCCAATCAGAGTGTGGCGCTGTCCTGTCTCGGCAACAGCCAATCACTGACTGAGATGACTGTCTGGGAAATGGTTGCGGCTGTGTTCAGCGGAGGACCCAGAGACGCTGGGGGAGTGAGGCGAGAATAAGATTTTTTTTATTTATTTTTTTTTTTTGGGCCTCAACTACAGATGAGTGAACCAGGCAGAGAAACCGAACCATCTGCATTTGCCTCCCGCTGCCTTCCTGTTCTGTGAGAAAGGTGGAGACAGCCAAAGTCCCGCCAGGAAAACAGGAATACAACCTATAGGATGTATTTCCTTTTTCCAGATGGCACTCAGGCTGTCTGGCTCGACCGTCCCCCGCGGAACGGGAAGACTGGGGTTCAAATGCTCTCCTCTAGCTACAAAATATACAAAGCTTTAAACTCCAAAAACTGTATATAGGAGTTCACATTGAAGCTACCTTCAAATGCTAAAGATCTGGTTGTTCGGTACATAATCCAGAAGCTTCTGTGCAGCCTTTGTCCCGCATTACTGCAGTATTATGTGTTGCATATGTTATCGTTGTCCTGTCTATATGATTAACGCTCTTAGCGGGCACGTTCCTCACTTTCTGACCTTGCACTTGTAATGATAGCATTAAGGGGGGGTTGTCCTGTTGTATGGTCTTGTTTCTTCCATGTGTCCCTCATTTTGGCTCTTTGTCCCACGTTTGATCGTTGGCAGGTGGACAGCTGTGATCTGCGTTGTTTTGCCAGGATTTTGATTGGGTGACATTCCCTGCCCAGAGAAGATCGTCTGAGAGGCCCAAACGTTCCCCCTCTTCCCCCAGTCTCTAACTCACTGGTGTATTTCTTTAATACATCTGCGCGTCGTGCACTTGCATGCAGCGCGCGTTAGTTGGAGCGGACTCCGCGGGTTGTGCGCCTGTAACGCACAGTGACCCAGCCTCGCGGAAACGCTGGTGTGTATATACTTCTATATGGTGGGGAGAAGCTCCCCCCTCAGTGCTGTCATCTGTGTTCTTCCCTGGAAAAAACACTGGCTTATATAGCATCCTATGTCTGATATATATTGTACCGTATCTCCTGTAAGAGAAGGGTCATTATGCACAATATAGGGTTTTCCACGTTGTGCACACTATAGCATTTTACCCCATACACTATTTCCATTTTACCCCATTTAAAGTAATGTAAATCCTTATTGTATAATCAAATGATTGAAGGCAAATGTAATGGAGTATCTCTGCCTTATACAGTAGTGTTGTCACTTGGATAAGCCATCAGTTCATGAACTGTTGGGGGTCTGACCTGTATCAACCCTGGCAATGAGGGCCATGACTGGTGGGTATAGCATTGGGTCCCCTTCACAGTGGCGGTTAGTGGTTAATACTTAGTTTGTATCTAGTCTGAACTTAAAGCAGACTCTGCCCCCCCCCCCCCCCCCTCCCTTTTTAATCAGCTGGTAAATCAGCTTCAGTACTTATTAGCTGCTGTGTGTCCTGCAGGAGGTGGTGTATTCTCTCCAGTCTGACACAGTGCTCTCTGCTGCCACCTCTGTCCATGTCAGGAACTGTCCAGAGCAGGAGAGGTTTTCTATGGGGATTTGCTGCTGCTCTGGATAGTTCCTGACATGGACAGAGGTGGCAGCAGAGAGTACTGTGTCAGACTGGAGACAATACACCTGCAGGACATACAGCAGCTGATGAGGACTGGAGGCTTTTAAATGGAAGTAAATTACAAAGGCAAATAAGTTAGATGTCAGCGCTCTTGTATCCAACCTCGTGTCTGACGTTATGTAGACCAATGGGCACAAAGAGGAAACCCCTGGACTGTGAGGTTTATATAAATGAATAAAGACTGCAAATCTATTCTGCTCTGAATATAAAATTTCATTGTTTTTGTCTTAAGGCTATTTTTAAGACTTGTTTCGGACTGAACGTTCCGGAAAGTGCCAGCATTTTAAAAGCCTCATAATTAAAAATGGTGCAATTTTATATTCAGACCCAAAGAGGTTTGTGGTCTTTATTCATTTAAGTTATAAGTTTGTGTATGTTCTTGAAACCAGTTGATTTGAAAGTATTTTGCAGGAGTACCCCTTCAACATAGAGGTCACATGACCTGTTCGACTTTTTACCGGTCCCTGTGTATTTATGGGGATGGTAACAGCCTTGGATATTGGTCCTTGCATAGCGATGAATAAAGCACTTACTCTGTATATATCTGCCCTTTTATATTGTAGCCTGTGGGATTTTGCTGCCGATGTAAATTTGGTTTACTGCTGTGTAACAGACCCTCTGCTGTGAGAAGTATCTGGGACCTGGGCTTTCAGCACCTTTTGCAATGATTAAACACTCTTCCAGTTACAGGTCGCCCGTCATGGTGTCCCTCATCAGTTGTTTCTGCCGCTGGAAGTTTGGATAACTGGATACGTCCATGCTGGGTTGGTCCTGAGCACAGTCTGTATTCTGGAATTAACCCGGCGTGGTCGTATCCTCCTAGTCATTTGCACTTTTAGCGTCAGGAGCGACTGATCAGGTGAGTAAATGGTACGACCCCTGATTTAGTATCTGGTCGTATAGAGATGCCTTCCCTTAGATTTGGTGCTGAGGGGTCTCATCTTACATTGTGTACTCTTGGCGTCTCCTTAGTTTCCCTGTCTGATAATGGAGGGGGTCTTGCTCCTTGCATGCTAATATTCCTACCAGTATTGATGTACTATGGCTCTTGGATGAGAGACGCTGACTTGCTGTGGCCGGTTCTTTGTGACTAAAGAATTTTTCTCTTTTTTTGCAGCGAGTACCTGGGGAAAACCCCAGGGCCTGGCGTTCAAAGATGGATTCCTTCACGAAGCACTAGACGAGATGTTAACTCCACAAATAACTCCGCCAACAACACTGCGCACACCTCCGCAAGTGAGAAAGAACGGCACGATGCAATCTTTAGGAAAGTAAGAGGGTAAGTGCATCCATGCCAGGGCTGCGGCCTACACTGAAGGTTAGAGGTCACGTGAAGGACCATAGTAGCAGCACAGTACATGACTGTATATCCGTGCTGTGTGAATGTTGTTTTTTGGACCTATGAGTGTATGTTCAAAGTCAGTGTGGACCTGAAAAGGAAGAAAACCCCAATAAAGTGATGCCATATCCTTACTTTACAAGATGGGAATACCTCTTAAAGGAGTTATCCAGATTAGAAAGGGCACAGCTGCTTTCTTGCAAAAACATAAAAAGTACTCCACCCCTGTGTGGTATTACAATTCAGCTGCATTCACTTGAATGGAACAAAGCTTCAAAACCCAAACTTATGACAGGAGTGGTGCAGTCGTGTGTGTGAGCCTGGATAACCCCTTTTTAAATTCTGTTAGCAACCCAACAAGTCCAGATAAATAGAATTTTTTACTTATTTGCACTTCTGTAACTCCTTTTATCTTTCTCTTCCAGCATCTTAAACAAGCTTGCTCCTGATAAGTTTGACAAGCTATGCCTTGAGCTCCTTAATGTGGGTGTAGATTCCAAACTCATCCTCAAAGGAGTCATACTGCTTGTAAGTAACATCCGCCATCACTAAAGTTGTCTGTCTTTTGTTAAAGTTTCTGAAACTCCCATGTGTCTCGGGCCCCTTTCACACACCAGTAGGATTCAGTCTGCAACTGCCATTGATTTCATTGGATCCATGCCAGGGACACTCTTTGCTGCAATAAATACTTGCATCTGTTATACAGCACAGATCACCTGTCGGCAGTTGTGGACAGTCATGGATGCACATCTGTAGTGCTGTCCCAGGGTCCACGTCTGCGGACATTACTAGACATGTGTATGATTCTACAGACAGAATTTGGATAAGGAGAAGGGTCGAGCACTGTATTTCCAGCACCAAACCCTTTGAGGAATAGGCCTGTGTTCAGCTGAACATTCATAGAAGACAGCTTAATCAAACACTCGACTGTTAAACTGTATAGACTCCTGTATAGATTCTCTTAAATTGACAAGTTTTAGAAAATTATATAGATTTGTAACTTCTATTTCATGGACAGAGGTGGCAGGAGAGAGCACTGTCAGACTGGAGAGAATACACCACTTCCTGTAGGACATACAGCAGCTGATAAGTCTTGGAAGACATATCGATTTGTAACTTCTATTTAAAAATCTGCTAACTTTCTGACACCAGTTAATTGGAAAGAGATTTTTGCCGGAGTACCCCTTTTTAATAGACAATAGGCCCCACATGGCTCCTTAGTAAACACACTGGAGACACAGAGCAATGTGAATAAGATCCATACACACAGGTTTAAAAACTGGTTACTTGGTAGAAGTCTTTCCTTTTCTTAATTCGTGTTCTTCTTGGTCGCCTCAGATTGTAGACAAAGCCCTCGAAGAGCCCAAGTACAGCTCACTCTACGCTCAGCTATGTCTGCGATTAGCAGAGGATGCACCAAACTTTGACGGCCCATCAACAGAGGGTCCACCAGGGCAGAAGCAAAGCACAGTGAGTATCAAACGGTTACCTCTAAGGCCTCACGCCGCAGCCAGTAAATCGTCATTGTGCTAACCTTTGTCTCTCTTCCTCAGACGTTTAGACGCCTCCTAATTTCAAAACTTCAAGATGAATTTGAGAACAGATCGAAAAATGTTGATGGTAAGTGTATAGCGGGGAAGTGTGTTGTGGAGATCCGAGGCCGCTTCACAGGATACTGATATGTAATCTTCTTGTCTTATCCAGTATATGACAAAAGAGACAGCCCCCTCCTCCCTGAGGAAGAGGAACAAAGGGCTATCGCCAAGCTCAAGATGCTGGGAAACATCAAGTTTATCGGGGAGCTTGGCAAGCTTGACCTTATTCATGAATCTATCCTTCATAAGTGCATCAAAACAGTAAGTATGGAGTACGCTGCAACGTCTACCTGTCAGATGTAACATAAGTCTGTGTATTCATTTCCTAGAGCCGGGATGGGGAACCTCTGGCCCTCCAGCTGTTGCAAAACTACAATTCACAATAGACCCGTGGCTCTATTTATTCCTATGGAGTGACAGAAAGAGTATGGCGGAAGAGCATTGTACTCTGCTCTTTCCGTCGCTCCATAGCAATAAATAGAGCCGCGGGGCACGTGCCCATTCATAACAGCCAGTAGGGTCAGATACTGAGATCACCTGTCGTGGGTTTCGGGGGTCGGACACCTGCTATCTCCTACTTTTTCCCCTATCCTGTGGCCTTTTAGTAGCCATTTAGTGTTCTTACCTGCCCACTGGTCTGTATCCATATGATACAAGCTCTTCTAGTTTCTGCTGCTCTTTGTAAATAGTATAATAGATGTATGTGCTCTAGTCTGCTCACACCATGCTATCTTCTCTCATCAGCTTTTGGAAAAGAAGAAGAGGGTCCAACTTAAAGACATGGGAGAGGATTTGGAGTGTCTCTGTCAGATAATGAGGACTGTGGGGCCTAGATTAGACCACGAAAAAGCCAAGGTATGTACATAGGTTAGCTGGCAAGTGTCTGCTGGGGGTCCAAGCCCTGGTAGTGTCACAGATCACAGGAAAGGAGCCACAGTCTTCCATGCTTGACCTAATCTCCAGTCACTTGCTATGAACCTCTGAAGATAGTAACGTCTTTGGTCCGTTTTTCATTATACGTGTACTAATGTGTCACCCTGTTTCCTTTCTAGTCCTTAATGGATCAGTACTTTGCCCGGATGTGCGCCTTGAAGTCTAGTAAGGAATTGCCAGCAAGGATTCGTTTCCTGCTGCAAGTAAGTGTCTGTGAGGAAACTTCGTCCCTCCAGCTGTTACAGCACTACATCTCCCATCATGCTTGGACAGCCAAAGCTTTAGCTGTCTAAGCACGATGAGTGAGTTTTGCAACAGCTGGAGGACTGCAGCATTATGGCATTGATGTACTTGTGATGTCAAAGTGCTAAGGGTACATATTTATCTGGAGGAAGCTTTAACATGTCTTGCTATAATTTCATTTTTTTTTTTTTTTTTTGTGTAGGATACTGTGGAGTTGCGAGAAAACGGTTGGGTTCCTCGCAAAGCTTTCATTGACAATGGACCAAAGACTATCACACAAATCCGCCAAGATGCAGTGAAAGTAAGTGGCTGGATGGGATCCTATAAAGGCTGGGTAGTGACTGTCGCATGTAGAGATGCTTTATGTCGAGACCTTCTGGATCCTTGTTGGTTACAATGATTTTTTTTTTTTTTTCATTTTCAGGATCTAGGAGTTTTTATTCCTGCTCCTATGTCTCAAGGAATGCGAAGTGACTTCTTTTTAGAAGGACCGTTCATGCCACCAAGAATGAAGCTTGACAGGGACCCTCTTGGAGGACTTGCTGACATGTTTAGGCAGATGCCAGGTACGTAGTATGTGCTGCACAATCGTAAGGGATTACTACTTCCACTTCTAGTGTGCTGATATTGAGCCACCCCACCCCCTCAAAGTGCTAAAACAGTAGCTTAGCATTTGGCTTCCATCTCTTCCGTCCCCCTTTGATCAATACTTCAATGTGATGGTTCATGTAACCAAGCACCCTGTCTATCCTGCAGGCAGTGGAATTGGCACTGGTCCAGGGGTTATACAGGACAGGTTCTCGCCAACCATGGGACGTCATCGCTCAAATCAGCTCTTCAATGGTCATGGTGGGCACATCATACCTCCTGTACAGTCCCAATTCGGTGAAATTGGAGGCAAACCGTTCATGAAAAGCCAGGTAAGACTTATGCATGTGTTCTCCATCTGATCTAGGGTCCTAGTATGTGTATAGTCTACTAATTCGAGCGAAGAGCCAAATGGGCATTAGACAATAAGAGTCCCCCAAAACCTTATTATTCACATTGGCTTCTGGATGGAGCTATGGGACGATTACTGCAAATATCAATTATTTTAGTTTTTGCTATATTGCGTTGTGTTAATACATACGAATTATTCTCTCCAGGGCCAGGGTCAGATGTACCAGAGTCAGGGGCTCTTATCGCAACAAGGCCAGTCCAAGGATATGCCTCCTCGGTTCATTAAAAAGGGGCAGCTTAATGCAGATGAGGTTTGTATCACTGACCAATGGGAGTGTGTGTATATAAATAGATATAATGCCCGATGATTAAGAAAAGACGCGTTATTACGAGGACAGAAGCTGGGGTCTCCTCCTGCCCCCCCATCTCCTCTTTCCTCCTATAGCTATCTTCCTCTCCCCCTTACCCCACTCTTTACCACTATCTCCTTCTTCTGGAGTACCCAGTGTCCTTTGAGCAAGATTATGAGATATGAGGGCGTTACTGACCTTTTTACTGATCTTCCTCATCTGCTTATTGTCTGTAGCTCTTAAACTCTCCACACTTGCTTTGCAGATCAGCCTGAGACCAGCTCAGTCTTTCCTAATGAATAAAAACCAAGTGCCAAAGCTCCAGCCTCAGATGAGCATGATGCCCCCTCGCACACAAACGCCACCCATGGGACAAACTCCTCAGCTTGGCCTAAAAACAAATCCACCACCCATCCAAGAAAAGCCTGCCAAGACTGTGAAGAAGCCTCCACCATCGAAAGAAGAGCTCCTTAAACTTACTGTAAGTGAAGGCAGACGCTCATTAGTAACTTGCTTAGAAGTTTTCTGCATAGAGTCCAAGATGAGGAAGCTGGAAAACTAATCCAAAATTTAAATCCCCATTGCCACAAGTGGTCATGCCGTTGGCTATTAGATGATGCAGGTGTAGAAGGGGTGCCTGTACTATCCGTGACAGGTCCCAGCTGTCACTCATAGCCAACCAGAGTTGAGCGCTAATCCTGTCTGTTAACCCTATAGATGTTGCGATGAGTGAGAAATCTCCCTCTGTTCACCATCAGAGCTCTGTCAAGTAAAGCTTTCTAGAGCCAATACCAGATAAAGTGAGAGGTCTGATTTGAGTAGTAGGCCCTAATCCTTAAAGCCAAAATTAATCTGGTCCAGGAGGCCTTAAAGGTGTTTTCCAGGGTGGGGGAAGATACATTGATAAGCTGTCAATAGAGAGCAGTGCCAGTGCTGAATGTCAATAAAAGCTGATGTCACAGTACCCTGGAGACTGTTAGCAACGCTCCTATCTGCCCCTTTCTAATGCTGAATGGAGCGGGCTGGGCAGTGCTCCTAACAGTCTTACTGGACCACTGGAGCACATGACTTGACTGCACTGCTGAGGAGGAAACTAAGACATGCTTTCCTCCTCGGCATCTTGTCAGCGGGTTGGATTAGTTTAACCTGCAGATGGTTCCCCTTTAAGTTTGTGGTTTCCAAATTTCACCTGTATATGCTGGATGGAATCTGCACTGTGACTGTATAGCAAACTCTGAGACCTTTACTAGTGTTGAGCGGCAACCATCTTCTCCAGACGGCGCAACGAAAATTACCAAGGTTTGGAAAAAATTCTAAATCAGGATAGTTTTCTGCTTACCACTACTTTTAGAGTTTAGCGTTTTTGCTTCTGACTCAACATTAAAGAAGCTCCGGCTGTAAATAACACATGAGGTATACCATTTAATACATTTTATACTTCATGGATCTGTTTCTCCCCCCCCCCCCCCCTTTCAGGAAGCGTTTGTGACTGAGTACTTGAACAATGGGAATGCAACAGATGCCATAAATAGCGTGAAAGAAATGAGAGCTCCCAAACACTTCATCCCAGAAATGATCAGTAGGATCATCCTCCAATCTCTAGACCGGTCTGATGAAGACAAGGAGCGTGCCAGCTCTCTGATCGGTGTTTTGCGACAGGAGGGAGTGGCCACCAGTGACAACTTCATGCAGGTAACGTCCCATCAGCAAGTCCCGATCCAAACTTGGTGTCTGGCATCCCTATGATGAGTTTAGGTCAGGGGTGTCAAATTGCAGCGCTTCAGTTCCCATCGTGCCTGCACAGCTAAAGCTTTGGCTGTCTAGGTATGGTGGGAATTGTAGATTTGGAACAGCTGAGGAGCTGCAGTTTGACACCAGCGGTTTAGGTGGTCGGACTAGGACTTAGAAATATAGACACATTATGCTTTTCTATATAATACTTTCTCACTGGTGTGTTTTTTTTTTTTTTTTTTTTTTTTTTTTTTTTTTTTTTAAATTATAGGCTTTCCTAAGTGTGCTGGACCAGTGCCCAAAGCTGGAGGTGGACATACCCCTGGTGAAATCTTACCTTGCACAATTTGCGGCTCGTGCCATAATTGCTGACCTGGTGAGCATTTCTGAACTGGCTCAGCCCCTGGAGAATGGCACCCACTTTCCGTTGTTCCTACTCTGCCTTCAGCAACTGGCCAAGCTTAAAGATCGGGAATGGCTGACGGAGCTGTTTCAGCTGAGCAAAGTCAATATGCAGAAGATGTTACCAGGTGAGTGCGACGAAGGGACCTGAATAGTAGCGGGGGGGGGGGGGTGTAATACTGCAGGAGGTAGTCAGCATTTCAAATTCTGCACTGGAGTCATGGGATGGGAATTACAGTGCTGATGAATACAGAGCAAAACTACAGTAAGTTCGGTATCACGAAATTCCAAGCAATTGGTGCTTTGCCAAAAAACGAACTTGCTATAGATTTGCTCCTCTCTATTGGTGACTGGAATCATGGCAGATGTGATATACAGGCTGTCAGCTGCATGGTGAATGCAAACACACTGACCCCCATGTTCCCCTTCCCCTCTTAGAAATTGACCAGAACAAGGACCGCATGCTGGAGATCTTAGAAGGAAAGGGCTTGAGCTTTCTATTTCCGCTAATGAAACTGGAGAAAGAGTTGCTGAAACAAATAAAGATGGATCCTTCCCCACAAACCATCTACAAGTGGATTAAGGATAACATCTCTCCTAAACTTCATGTAGATAAAGGATTTGTGAATATATTGATCACCAGGTGAGTCCCCTACCGGAGAAGTGGGTTTTGGGTTTAGTTAAAGTACAATCTACCTCCACCTTCTCTGCATACGAAGGCAATTCCGTTACCTGACTTGTATATTGGGTAATGTTCACACTGCGTCTTGACATATGCACTACATATACATCAGATGTGTCCTTAGGTTTCTGTTCAGGACCCAGAGGCCAGAAGTGCTCCTGGACTTTTTAGTTGGTTCTACGCCCGTATGGCATAACTTTAAGAGTAGTTGCTACTTCTGGCATACGTCTGATGGAGCTTGCGTCTATTACAAATCTTATTGACTGGCTCTTCCTCCTTTCCTTTTAGCTTTTTGCAGTATATTTCTATTGAGGTTTGCCCAACAGAAGATGCTGAACAGGTGGCGGCGCCATCAAAGGAGCAGCTCGACCTTGAGAAGCAGCTGCTGTTGTCCTTTAAGCCAGTGATGCAGAAGTTCCTCCATGACCATGTCGATTTGCAAGTCAGTGCCCTCTATGCCCTTCAGGTGCACTGCTACAGTAAAAACTTCCCCAAAGGTTTGTCCACCGCTCGCCTCATTTTACCCCTCTCCTACCGCTGCTTTGTGATGCATCTTATTTCTCTCTAACACTGACGGTCTTGTGTCTCCAGGCATGTTACTGCGCTTCTTTGTCCATTTCTATGACATGGAGATTATAGAAGAGGAGGCCTTCTTGGCATGGAAGGAAGATATTACACAGGAGTTTCCTGGGAAAGGAAAAGCTTTATTCCAGGTGAGATGATACTTTCAATGTGAATTGGCGGATGTATCGGTCAGGATGAGTATTCAGACCCATAGACTATATTTACACCCCATCAAAATGACGGCTGCTTTCATTGGATGGCCGTCACTTAATGTCCATTTTGTGTAAAGTGGTGTGTCGTATAGTAACAGCCAACTTAAAACCTATGGCCAATCCGGTAAGAACCTGCTTCATTTTGACAGTGTGTGAACATAGCCCAATCTTCTGTTTTTCTAATCGGTAGAATGAGCCAAAAGACTTTACACATGCCCCTTTTCCTGCTGTGTCAGTGATCTAGACAGGACTTCAATAGAAAGTCAAGTCTAGTTGGAAGTGAACGTGTTGCAAACTGACTTCTCGACTCGTTCTCTTGATCTGACCAAACTTTTGACGTTTCCTTTTAAATGATAGATATACTTCAAAGTCTTGTGTAATATATAACATGGCCTCTTTAACCCTTGTTATAATCCTCAGGTGAACCAATGGCTGACCTGGCTGGAGACGGCGGAAGAAGAAGAATCCGAGGAAGAGGCCGACTAAAAAGAACCAGCCAAAGCCTTAAACGTTGTGCAGACATACTGTTGCTATGATGTAAACTGCGTTTTTTTGACCTAACCACTGCGAAAACACCATTCCGCTGTAACGTTTTGTTTTTTCGCAATATCTAATGCAGAGGCATGTCGACTAAGATCCTTCTGCCTAAAAAAAAAAGTTTTTAAGTGTAACGTCTTAATCATAGTCAGCCATGCAATATTTTAGAGTATCTGTAATGTTTAGATCCATGTATTAGCAGCATGCAATAATTACATCCTATGTAAAAAGAAAAAAAAACAGAAGCTGGTCAATGGTGAGGACTCTGCCGCCGCCACCGTGAGGAGGAAGAAGCTGATAGCAACACTGAATACTGTAGAGATGCACTTTGCTCAGTGTAATACTTGAGTCGTTGCAATATTTGGTTGTTACAGAGAATCTTTAACTGTAATTGATGGTTGTTGCCGTAATAGTATATATTGCCTGTATTTCTACCTCTAGTAATGGGCTTTTTGTGCTTAGATTTTAATATCTTTGAGCCTGGGCAAGTGCACAAGTCTTTAAATGAGAAAAAAAAAACACGCAAAGTGGAAGAAAAACTATATGAATTATTTACCTGGTTTACTTGCACAAATTCTGCTCCATTTTCGAGAGATTGATTTTGCTGCCCTCGAAAAGTGACATTTGTGGGCGAGACGCTTACAACGCTGAGAAATACGATGAATTGGTCCTCATAGTATTGAAATTAAGTCTAATAATTTATCAAGTCCTGTTCATGCCCTGATTTTATATACTTGTATCTATCAATAAACATTGTGATACTTGATGTGTCTGACTGTACCTGCCTGCTGAGGGGGGGACAAGCGGCAGCCTGGCCAGTTATTTGTGCCCCATAGAGAAAGCTGAGTGCCCCGTCACACACAGGGTGCGCTTCTATGGACAGGATTATGGATGTGTATTCCTAGTAGTCCGCTTTGCACTGGACCCATTGATAGGATACAAAGAATTTACAAATGTGAGGGTCGAAATCAATGGTTACTACACTGTCCAATTACAAATGCGTAATTGCAGACAGTATTATACTGATGTGTTAAAGGAGTTTAACCCTTGTGCTCTAGTCACATCAGCAGCTGCATTCTTTATCCTGCTAGGTTGCAGGTGTGAGATCCTATAACTCGGTGGCTGTAATGGGTGCAGAGTATTTTATTGTAGGTCATCTTCAATAGCAGTCAGAGCTGTGCTCTCAATTCTGGTTGCCTTTGTATACAAATAATGTAATTCATTTTGCTGTGTGCACAATCAAGTCTTATCCAGAGCTGCATTCACAGTTCTGGTGTGTTGTACTGCTCTGCAGATTAAGATCCTGTAGGTTCAGTGATATGTGGAACTGGCATGGTCAGGGTTAATACAGCTCTGAAGGTTCAGGTTGTATATTGCAGAAATAGGCATACTCTCTACACACTGCAAAGTGTATTCTGTAGTCCAGTATCCTCATGCTTCAGTCACAATCTGTGATTGAAATCCTATCATATAGTGACTATGCATTTTACTTTGTCTCCAATCTTAACCAGAGCTGCATTTATACAAATTTTAGAGATACCATGGTACTCCTGTACTTTGACCGTCACGGTACATTATTTCTTGATATACACTAAATCACCTAAACTGTGCTTTTATATCAATGCAAATACTAATCTAGTGTTCCCTTACATGTTGCAAAACTCTCTCAATGCCCTGATGGCTACTGACAGGACTTGATGGGACTTGTCTTGAAACAACCACAGGTTGGGAAACAATGGATCAGAGCAATGCATCTAAGTGTACATTGTCATGAATCCTGGGAGGCACGCAGAAATAGAAGTACAGCTCTGGATGGGACTGGAACTGAGAAATAAAGTGATAGTGATTCACCAGGATAGTGTTATACCGTGGCTGGATTACAACCTCTATTGTATGTAGTGTACAGGTGAAAATATGCTAATTATTGGGGTGGACATTACCTTGTGAGGCCTCATTCACACATGTACAGACAAGTACGAGACCAGATTGCAGCGGAGTTATCTAGTTCCAGTCTAACATGTCTGTATTGTAGATGAGTAAATGTGGCCTTAGGCCATATTTACATGTTCTGTGCACAGTCTGTATGTATGGTCCGTGTGCAATGGAAAAGCTTTCCCAGCATTGTGTGGTGGTATGATGCAGGGAGCTCTGAAATGGTTTTAATCTTTGCGGTACTGATACAGCCATGTGGCTCTCAGTACAGTACGGGGAAGACTTGAACGTTTTTCAAGCTACCGGCATAATACATGAGGCCAGGAACGTCGTTCCATTGCACAAAGACGGCATAGACTGTGCATGGAACTTGTAATTAAGGCCTATGGGGCTTCTCTGGGGGATAGTCTGATGGTTACTAGATGTTGCATCCCTTCGGGGTGACTGGTCTGGCACTGAGAGAAGCTGCAAGTGATGTGTGCTGCTGAGATCTGTGTGCTGTGTCCTTTAATTTTGCTTTTATTATGCAAGATTTTGTGTAAGATCCTTGTCATTAAAAGTGCAATCCACTCATTTTTACTTGTATGTGCTGGTCTTTTATTTTCATATGTGTTGGGTAGGTGGGGGCCTATAGACGTCGTAGGCTGGAGATGACTTTGTATCTCTGCTCATAAATGTCTTATCTGCTGTGGAGCCAGCTTCCTTTCGTGTCACATAAGATCACCCACATACAACATTTTGCAAAGTGCTTTGCTTTCTGACCTGTTTTGCTTCCGCCTTGGCCAGCGGGGCATCCAAAGCATGGTCCTGACAACTCCACAGCAGCATCTTATTAGAAGCTGGAATTAGATCTTTTGTCAGCTTACCTGTTCCGAAAGTTCTTCAAAGCCTACTCGGATATTGCGCATAGTGTCCCTTGTGCTTTTTTTCCCCATAGCCATCCGCAGATCTGGTCGACCACTGAAACTTCTGTGCACTTCCTTTGTCAGTTTATATGGGCCTCATATGGACAAGATTATATTGAAGGCAATGAGCAGGAAAAGATTTCATTTCCTCTGCCCTGGCCACAAAATCCTGGTCTCTCCTGGAAAAAAAAATCACTACTTTTTGCTCCTTTCTTACTCCACCAACTTTGGACCTTGGCTACATCAATCTTTCGGCAGAATGTTTGTACTTTTCTAAGGGTTGTACCGGCAATTTCTAATATTACATTCACAAGTTTAGGGAACTATCTTGGCTTTGATCAAGGCGATGCAATTCCACACGTCTGCTCCTCAATAGGGATGATCAAACATCTGGATTTTGCAGGTTCGATCGAACTTGAATCTTCAGCAATTGATTCCCGATGGCTTCTCGTTCCATGGGGAAGGTGGACATTGCCCAAGTACTGCCAGGAAAACTGATACAGCCTAGGTAATAGGCTGTATCCCTGTTTTCCAGGCGATACTCGTGCAGTCGCCACCTTCACCACGGTACGGGAAGGCTTCGGGAATCAAATGCTGAAGGTTCGAGTTCGATTGAACCTGCAAAATCCCGATGTTCGATCATCTCTACTCCAGAAGGCAATTTTTCTTCTATTGTCACCTCTCCACAGACTCATTGGATCGTAGCATGCTCCCTTAGGTGATTTACCTCCCCAGCCTGCCTTTGTGGCAGTTTTCTGTCCCTTCATTGGCAGGGACAGGAGTTTACAGGATTGGGGTGGGATCATCTGGAATCTGACAGCCCAGGAGATGTTTTCTGGAGGAATTGGCTCTTTCCATACCATCTTGGAGCAGAGGACAGTCTACCTGTGTCTGCAACACTGAATGGCCTTCCTAGTCAGTCACCAGGTTCATGACCAGACAGGCAGTGTTACAGCTTATCCAGACTGACCATGGTGAAAGCAGCCAACCTCTTGACCTGGAGAGTCATGTCCCAGGTCTCTCCATCCTTCACTTTTCTGGCATCAGCAATTGCTTTGCTGTCCGTCCTTAGATCAAGGTGAGGGATTCAGGACATAGACCTCATGCTGTCCACAGTCAATTGCAAGATCAATAACTTCATGTGCCAGGCTTAGGAGGATTTTCCCCTTCTAGGATCTTCTCTCATAAGACTGGCCTAGATCTTGGCTTGGCCCTAAATTTCCTCGAGAGGCAGGCTTCAGGCTGTTTATTCTTTTCCACTGCGATGGTACATAGTAGAATCGTATAGCGATCCCTTAGTTCCGTTTAGTGGATGGTATTTTCTATTGAATTCAAAACTTCCAGAAGCTCTGTGGCTCCTTTGTCCCATCATCTGGTGTACTGGTGACATGGCATCCTGTGGGGTGAGGCAAGAGCAGCTGGAGATTCTCATGGTCTCGCAAGTTCAAATGATATCACAGGTAAAGTACAGACGGCCCGGCAACAATCTTACTCCTGGAAAATTGTTAACTATTCTGTTCATTGGTTTCTGGGAAAGCTGAAAACAGACATGGAGGTGATCACATTAGCTTTGCCAGGAAATTATTAGGCAAAGTTGCCTTTTATTTAGGGGTGGGGGGGGGGGGGGGAGAGAAATCCCACTTTAAGGTCTAGGGATGACTGATGTAGACAAGAAAATTCTTATGAGCTTTACGTGAGAAGACTTTACGATGAGCACGCAAAAAGTCCACTTATCTTGGTTGTGTCATTGGGGGACACGGACACCTTAAACAATGAAGGTCACCGAATCCACTGTGGCCTGGAAAACTTTGAGGCCAAGAAGCTCCTGAGGATGAGTATCTGTGCATTCTATGAAACTTGGGGAAGGTGTTCTTGTAAGACTAGGCGACCGCTTATCTCATCTGGAGAGCAGAGGCCCCATGATGGACAGACCAGGAAGCCTACTTTATTCTGAAAGAATGCGCCATGAAACACATGGTACACCTCACCAGGAGCCAACCAATCCATCTGGTAATGGTAGCCTTGGAGGTCAGGAGGCCTTTACATGGATCTTTGGGAATAATGAAAAGAGTCCAGAGGTAGGAAGGATGAGCTTAGACATCTGGAAGACCAAAAATTTTATCCGGTGAAAGTAGCATTTCCTTGGAGAAAAGAGAAGGACAACCCCATTCCAAGTCATAAAGCAAGATAAATATCGAATGGGGGTGAATGGAAGAGACCAGGGTATTTGGATAATGTAGGTGTTGGTATAGAGCATGGGTCTCTAAACTGCGGCCCTCCATTTCTGGACAGTCAAATCCAAAGCTTTTGCTGTCCGGGCATGATGGGAATTATGTTTTGCAACAGCTGGAGGGCCGCAGTTTAGAGGCCCATGGTATAGAGGCACCATAAAAGCTGCACCCTGAAAAAAGAACGGATGTCTGACTTAAGAGACCAGTGGGTGATGTAGAGGATAGGGCAGATAACTGAGGGTTAGGCCACGTTTCATTGCCCCAAAGAAAAGACAACACCCTAGGTAAGGAGTGAAACACTCTCACCGTGCACCATATAAAGTCTGGTGGCGGATCCGAAATGTTCAGGGCTTCCTGGTCTTAAGCAATTTAACTATTCCGCTTAAATGAAACACGATTCCCTAAAACAGGCTTTTGACAGATAAAGCATTAAGCGTAGAGACTCCGCACAAAGAGCGGTATTTGAGGAAGATCATCATCACGGAGAAGCAAGGACCAGGGGGCGTCTGTAATTGGACCATCTCTGGGCAACACACTAATCTAAAATATGACAAGGATTGCACATTTCCCTTTTACTCTGATTCGAGATCCTGTAGATGAGAAAGAATGGCCTTAAAGGGGTAGTGCGATGTAAAGCATTATTTCACTGAATAACACACATTACAAAGTTATACAACTTTGTAATGTGTGTTATTTAAGTGAATGGCCCCCTTTCCCATGGGGGAACACACACACACACTAGACCTGGAAGTGTGAAGCTGTATACTTACGGAATCACTGTTGACCCCGGCCACCATCTTGGAACAATCACATCATCTTCAGGAGGCCAGACGGACCGCTCCAGCCCTCCCTCATGCCGGCTCCCCTTCAGCGTGTCATCAGCTGCTCAGCCGCGATTGGCTGAGTATATTTGGGGGGGGGGGGCAGCTGAGGCATTGTCTGTCTGGAAATGAACATGGTAGCCATGCAGGTGAGCCATCAAGTTCTGCAGGCATAAGAAACTATGTCAATTTCAGAAAGGTGATTGGAAGAGAATAGTGAGTGCAGCTCTGGAGTATAATACAGGATGTAACTCAGGATCAGTAATGTATGTACACAGTGACCCCACCAACAGAATAGTAAGTGCAGCTCTGGGGTATAATACAGGATGTAACTCAGGATCAGTAATGTATGTACACAGTGACCCCACCAGCAGAATAGTGAGTGCAGCTTTGGAGTACTGGCCACTAGAGGGAGCTTCTTCCTGTTTCCTGTTTGTTGCTGTGAGGATCGTTTGGTGTGCTCTGTGCATTTGGAGGGAAGCCTGGACTTCGTTTTCTTTGGGGTGCATCCCCTTCTCCCCAGGAGGGGGGTGCATTCCCAGGTATGAGCGAGCCGAGAACCCCAACTCATGCCCCCAGAACCAAGTCCGTGGGGGGCAGAGGAATCCAGCGACCTACAGCAGAGGAAATACCATCAGGAGGTACATCAGAGGTCCAAGGGCTGAGGCGTTCTACTAGGAGGTGCAGCAATGCTTCTCCACCTGCCCCTGAACCAGAGGTAAGAATGGGTAGCCGCAAGGCTACAGCAAGTTGTGGAACTACAAGTGCCAGAAGTTCTGGGAGTACTACAACAACTGTGGAAACTAGCCAGGAAAATCTGTGCAGTGGCACTCCTCCTGGAGCAAGGCTGTCTGCCCATGGAGGTGTGGAGGAAGATTGGGGGGTGCAGCGGGCCCAGGAGACTGTGGGTATGAGAAAGCCAGGAACCAACTCTACAAGCTTCAGGAAGAGGTATGTGCTGTAAGCAAAAGAGAACTTTTATTCTGGAGAACAGTGGGTCATTTAAAGAGAAACTGCAAAACGATGACAGGTTTGCTGAAATGGAGAGAGAAAGGCTGAGAGGGTTCCAGCCAGAGAGCCGGGTGGAGGAGGAAGGAGACGCTGCGGAGGTACGTG
Organism: Dendropsophus ebraccatus; assembly: GCF_027789765.1. Taxonomy (NCBI): domain Eukaryota; kingdom Metazoa; phylum Chordata; class Amphibia; order Anura; family Hylidae; genus Dendropsophus; species Dendropsophus ebraccatus. Next base: position 6,431,388 of record NC_091457.1, on the reverse strand, counting down.
ATGTTGAGCCAAATCCACCCGGGGGTCCCCAGCAACAGACCCCATACAGTGAGCTCCCTGCAGGGCAAGCAGCATTGTCATCTAGCCGCGGTTCAGGAGATGAAAGCAACACCAGTTACCAGGGAGGGGCGCTGATGGCCCAGATCCAGCGCCTGGAGTCACCAAGGCGCCTCCAGGACTTCATATTCGGAGAGGAGTTACCAGAGGAGGCACCTGGGAGAAAGACCAAGGTAAAGACCACCAAGCTTAAGGAGCAGGTAAAATTTGTATATTCCCCCCTCCCTGTGCCCCCCGGACTGGCCTCAGGGTCAGCTCACTGTGTGAACCCCATATCTCAGCCCAGCCTGAGTTCTGTTGTAGAGAATGGGTAGAGTATGGAGTCTAGTATGGAGGTAAGCTCCATCACTGTTTGCAGTAGCAGAGGTGGAGCAGGTGAGGTACCGTTGGTAAGGTCGGACAGTGATATTGGCCCAGCGGCGCGCAGTGGAAGAAGAGATGGCCCAGGGTTGGGCAGTAATGTTAAAGGCACTGGTGCATCAGCTCGCTCCCTGACGGGGGAGGGGGATAGCTGTGTGCCGGAGTCAGCTGCGGGAGCTCCGGTGGTCCTTTGGCGCAGCGGTGTCGCCGTCGGGATACTGCCGGGGCTAAGATGTCTTTGCCTCCAAAAAGAAAGACTGGACTTAAAGGGTTTATCCAGCGCTACAACAACATGGCCACTTTCCCCCTACTGTTGTCTCCAGATTGGGTGGGGTTTTGAAACTCAGTTCCATTGAAGTAAATGGAGCTTAATTGCAAACCACACCTGAACTGGAGACAACAGTAGGGGGAAAAGTGCCCATGTTTTTGTAGCGCTGGATAACCCCTTTAAGCCTTTGCTTTGTATTGGTGTTGCCGGACCAGATCGAGCTGAGGACTCTAGTACTGATGAGGCAGTGGGTACCAGGAGAAATAGGACAGGGGCTGCCTCTAAACAGTCCAGGCAGGCTGTTCGGTCCTTTCAAAAGGGACCGGTGACCTGTTCTGTGGAGGTGGCTCCTGTCCTGGTACCCAGTGACGCTGATGGTACAAAATCTGTTTCTGTCCCAGAGCACACCGGTCCACCCAGTGTGAATGGGAGAATTAATGTTGGGAGGAAGGCAGGAGTGAATGTGGGGAGGAATCTGGGGGCTTTGAAGGGTGGTCGGGGCATTGTGACAAGTGGTATTGGTGTGGGTATGGATTATGTGGAGGAGGGTGGTGAAGGGGCACAGATTAGTGGTGAAAACATTGGGCCTGGTCCAGTTGCACCCCCAGCGGCTGCAGCACCTGGGGGAAGTGGGGAGCCGTCCTCGGGCCCTGGGGATGGTGACTTGCTTCAACGTGTCCTGCAGGCCTTAAAGAGAGGGGAGAGAACAATCAATGTAGAGTGTAGAGAGGTTGATCTGTCTTTCTCGATAGAAAGGCATGGCCTTGCAGCCTTCCGAGAGGAAAGGGGTTGGGAAACTGTGTGGTCTCTCCCAACAGCCGGGCCAGGCGGTGTCCGAAGGAATGTGGTCCGTCTGAGGTGGAGAGGCAGTGATACATGTCCCCCAAGATCTAAAGTTGTTGAGCTCCTGGTGAAGATGTGTTTCAAGGCAGCTGACATCTTTGCCTTGATACATCCCTTTGGTACCCCTGAATTCGATATCAGCTTTGCTCGGCTGGAGGGGCTTGAGCTTTTTTTGGTCAAACTATGAGCTGGTAAAGGCCATTCGGGCGGTGTCTCGCCAAAACAACGTCAAGAGAGTGACTGTTTTAACTTGTAACGAATTACGAAGGGATCGAATGCAAGTCTTCTACCAGGGTCAGCCTAAGCGCTCTCACAGATGCGGTGACCTCACACATTTCAGTCCTAGTTGACCGGTGCAGAAGTGCTCATTGTGTGGGGAAAGAGGAAAGAAATCTTGCTGCATCCTGTGTGGAGATTAGGTGTCACCTGTGTGGTGACTTGGGTCACCCATTCAGTCGCTGCCCTCGTTCCTTTGCCAACGCAGTTGTTACCCCGTTGGAAAAAGGTCGTGAGGAGGAATCTACTGGGGGGGGGCAGCTGGCGGAGGTGAAGGAGTAAAAGAGCCAGGGAAGAAAAGTAAGCAAAAGATGCCAGCCCAACTGAGGCGTCGGATAAGCGCCAAAGGGAGAGAGAGATGGGGGAGTCTCAGGCAACTCATCCCTGAGGCCAATCTTACTGCAGAGGCTCTGACGGACAGTGATCTATATGAGGAGATTTGGAAAGAAAAAGGTGCCATCTCCTCACTGTCCTCCCATGGTGAGAGCGCGGATGAGGGTGGAGCACAAGCAGGGTACTAAAAAGAATAAGAAAAGGGGAGATGTAAGATGTTCTCCCACCCCCCAGATGCCAAAGGAAGGTACAACCATCCTCCCTCTGATAGGTCTCTCAAACTGGTTCCGAACCCTCCAGGATATTTCCTCCTCTGAGGTGCAGGAGGCAGAGGGTGAGGTTACAGTTGCGGTGACGGAAGGGCCTGCAGGGGACGTCGAATCCTCTCTCCCTGGGGAACTTAATTACTTTGGGGGGGGAGGAGTCAGGGGACAAGGAAAATGTAAATAAAGGGGACATGGATACATCCGTTTCACTAAAGAGAGGTAAACCATCATCAGATGAAGAAGGTGGTGGACAGGATGGAAAGGATAGTGGGAAAAAGAAAGCCGTCTAACTCAATCACCCATGATGGCGGCACCCTCTCCGTTGACGCTGGCTTCCATTAATGTGCTGGGCCTTTGTAGCAGTAAGTCAGAGTGGTGGGAGATGTTCAAAAAAAGGGTTGCGAGATTCTTCCACCAGCTCTCGAGCCTCAGGAGTCTGGACAGGTATCGCCTGTACCAGGGCCTAAGGAAGAAACTTGAACGTCTTGTCTCGACTGGAGGTAGTCGTGATGATGTCTCCAGAGTGAAAGCCTTGCTAATGAGGTGCCAGTACGATAGACACGCATCTTTGGTTTTTGAGAGGGACTACGGGAAGTACCGCTTGCCCGTCCCCTACAGAAACTGCAAGATGTCAGTGAATAGTAAAGTCGTCTCAGGACTGATTGATAGTACAGGATCCCTGAAAAGGTCCAGATCAGGGATCCTGGAGGTTGTCAGATCCTTTTACTCGCACCTCTTGGGGAGGAAGGATCTAGATTGGGATAAGGCCTCAGCTTTCTTGACTGAAACCGTCCCTGAACCAGGGGTAGACCCCTCTCTTGACGTTTTGACAGAGATGATCGAAGAAGAGGAGACTATTGATGGTCTTACCCTCAAGAAGTCACCCGGTCCAGATGGCTTAACATCTGAGTTTTATAAGACCTTTAAGGACACTTTGGTACCCTTTTTGACAGGTATTTAATGAGTGTCTCTCCTCGGGCACTCTGCTGAGGTCAATGAGGAGGTCAGCCTTGATCATCTTGTCAAAAGGTAAAGACCCGTCCCGCATTGAGAATTGGCATCCCATAGCACTTTTCAATGTGGACCGAAAGATTCTGGCAAAAGTGCTGTGTAATCGGCTGGTGAAGTTTGCACCCCAGCTCCTTTCAGGGGCCCAGCATTGCTCTGTTCCAGGCCGCAGTACCTTTAATGCTGTGCTCGGTGTCCGGGGGGCTGTGGAGCAGGGTAGGGCAGGTCACTGGAAGGGGTACTTGCTGTCCTTGGATCAGGCAAAAGCGTTTGATCGGGTTAACCACGAGTACCTCTGGTCTGTTCTTCTGAAATATGGCCTGCCGGGGGTTTTTGTTGATTGGCTTAAGACCTTGTATGCAGGGGCAAAGAGTTTCCCACTGGTGAATGGTTGGATTGGCCGCTCTTTAGAGGTTGGGTCTGATGTCCATCAGGGTTGCCCTTTGAGCCCACTGTCGTACGTGTTTGCAATTGATCAATTCCTTAGGAGGATTGATTGTGGACCATTGGCAGGGGTGAGAATGGACCCTGCGGTGCCGGATTCCACTCTGAGGGTGGTGGCGTACGCCGATGATGTCACCATATTTGTTTCCTCGCAAGAGGAGGTGCAGTGTGTGATGTCAGAGATGGAGCGCTACTCAGAGGCATCTGGGTCCAAGATCAACCAGGATAAGTGTGAGAGTCTCTGGCTGGGAGGGGGAGATCCTGGATTTGATCTCCCAGACACACTTCCAGAGTCCCAGAAGTCTGCAAAAGTCCTCGGCATCGAATTCGGCCAAGGGGATTACCCCAAACAAAATTGGCATAGCAGGCTTAAGATCACCGCTCAGAAGGTGGATCAGTGGAAGGGTTGGTCTTTGACCCTCAGGGAAAGGGTTAACCTGATCAAAACATTTCTGCTTCCTTTGCTGATATATCAGGGCAGTGTTTGCATTTTGCCAGAACCGCTCTGGACTCGGGTCTACAGTGTGTTCTTCCAACTGTTATGGGGGAATAGACTGAACCTAGTCAAGAGGGAGGTTACCTACCGTACGAGGAGACAGGGGGGGTTGTGTATGGTCAACCCCATGGTGTTCCTGGTGAATACATTTCTTAAGACCAACATTGCAACCTAGGGATGGTCCGAAACTGCCGAGGTTCGGGTTCGTATGAACCCGAACGCTCGGCAGCAGATTCCCGCTGTCTGCCCGCTCCGTGGAGAGGGTGGATACAGCGGGAGGACTGCCTGGAAAACTAGAATACAGCCTATGGCTATGGCTGTATCCCAGTTTTCCAGGCAGTCCTCCCGCTGTATCCACCCTCTCCACGGAGCGGGCAGACAGCGGGAATCATTACCGAGAGTTCGGGTTCGTACGAACCCGAACCGAACTCTGTTCGGACCATCCCTATTGCAAACCTCTGGAAAGAGAGGGCTCCTCCGTGAGTATTCTCCTGTAGGGGATGGTTTCGGCCTTTCTTCCAGGAATGGGAGACAGGAGGGCAAGTGAAGGATCTCCGCACACCACACGGGCCTCTTCCGGCTTATGCTACCCTGGTTCTGAAGGGCACTCATCGGTGGGGTTTGGGGATGTGGGAGATTAGGACACTGTCGAGGAAATTCCTTGACAATAGGGTCCTGTCATCCAATTTCCAAAAAACGCGGGCTTAAGGTTTGCCCAAGCCGGGATCTGGAGGTTGGTTTGGGCCTATTGAATTCCATCAGGATCCCCTTAAAGTTTTGGGACTTGGCTTGGTGCTGCTTCCATGGGAAACTGTATGTGAGGGACAATCTGAAGTGCAGGAGCTCTGAGGATCGGGGATGTCCCCGGGAGGAGTGTGGAGGCATGCTGGAAAGCATGGAGCATTTTCTGTTTTATTGTCCCCACGGTGTTCAGTATCGACGCAACGTAAAATCCTCCCTGTGGATGAGGTGGTTAGGGGCACAGCGCCCCCTGTGGATGAGGTGGTTAGGGGCACAGCGTCCCCCTGTGGATGAGGTGGTTAGGGGCACAGCGTCCCCCTGTGGATGAGGTGGTTAGGGGCACAGCGTCCCCCTGTGGATGAGGTGGTTAGGGGCACAGCGCCCCCTGTGAATGAGGTGGTTAGGGGCACAGCGCCCCCTGTGGATGAGGTGGTTAGGGGCACACTCGGTGACCTGGTGAAGGTGCGCTCTCTGGAGTACGAGAGGCTGGGGGCTGGTAGGGCCTCTTGTCTTTGGAGGGGCTTTGCCTATAAGGTTCCTTAGCCTGCGTCTCCTCTCCTGGTGGCGGCTGATGCTGGCACCTTAGTCTTTTGTTTTGTGCTATAGAGATACTGGAGTATAGGGCTTGCAGGCGCTGAACTTTATTCTCATTATTGTTGGGTTTAGTATGTTATATATTTTTTTTCATAAGTTAGCGTATTGTGATTGTCTTTGTATGTTTGTGTAAATATATAATATATACAGTAAATACTATGTTTATTTGCACCTGGGGTTCGGGTTTAGTGCTAGGTTGGGTGGTGGGTAAAAGGAGGCTGCTGTGGGACTTGGGCTGGTTCATGGAGGTCCGTGATCATGTACTGGGGGCATGGGATGCGGGACCAGCTCAGGGCCACAAATAATACATTAAAAAAATTAATAAAAATATTATACGTATTGTTTAGTTGTAGGTTATTTTTTGTATGATGTCTTGTTTAGTTGGTGTTGGTTTGTATAGGTTGTGCACAATGCAACTGGGCCAGAGAGTTCATATTTAGTTATTTATATAGGTGTATAGTATATAGTGGTGTATATATAGGTTTGTATATAGTTTATTAATATGTTTAGCTAAAATTGTTTATATTGTGTGAGAATATATTGTATATGGGTTGTCTGTGTGGAAAAATTAGTGTGGGGATTATGTTATGGTTTCATTTTGTTCTGGTTAGATATGGTGCGTTATTTCTGTATTTATTTATTATGTTTAAAATTTTAATAATAGAAATACAGGATGTAACTCAGGATCAGTAATGTAATGTATGTACACAGTGACCCCACCAGCAGAATAGTGAGTGCAGCTCTGAGGTATAATACAGGATGTAACTCAGGATCAGTAATGTAATGTATGTACACAGTGACCCCACCAGCAGAATAGTGAGTGCAGCTCTGGAGTATAATACAGGATGTAACTCAGGATCAGTAATGTATGTACACAGTGACCCCACCAGCAGAATAGTGAGTGCAGCTCTGGGGTATAATACAGGATGTAACTCAGGATCAGTAATGTAATGTATGTACACAGTGACCCCAACAGCAGAATAGTGAGTGCAGCTCTGAAGTATAATACAGGATGGAACTCAGGATCAGTAATGTATGTACACAGTGACCCCAACAGCAGAATAGTGAGTGCAGCTCTGGAGTATAATACAGGATGTAACTCAGGATCAGTAATGTAATGTATGTACACAGTGACCCCACCAGCAGAATAGTGAGTGCAGCTCTGGGGTATAATACAGGATGTAACTCAGGATCAGTAATGTATGTACACAGTGACCCCACCAGCAGAATAGTGAGTGCAGCTCTGGAGTATAATACAGGATGTAACTCAGGATCAGTAATGTAATGTATGTACACAGTGACCCCACCAGCAGAATAGTGAGTGCAGCTCTGGAGTATAATACAGGATGTAACTCAGGATCAGTAATGTAATGTATGTACACAGTGACCCCACCAGCAGAATAGTGAGTGCAGCTCTGGTGTATAATACAGGATGTAACTCAGGATCAGTAATGTAATGTATGTACACAGTGACCCCACCAGCAGAATAGTGAGTGCAGCTCTGAGGTATAATACAGGATGTAACTCAGGATCAGTAATGTAATGTATGTACACAGTGACCCCACCAGCAGAATAGTGAGTGCAGCTCTGAAGTATAATACAGGATGGAACTCAGGATCAGTAATGTATGTACACAGTGACCCCAACAGCAGAATAGTGAGTGCAGCTCTGAAGTATAATACTGAAGTGTAAAAAAAAAAACATAGCCATGCAAAAGTCACACATTTATTAAATGAAAAGCATTTACAGCGTAACCAAAATCAGAACATTTTCCCTTTAGATTATAACTTGCTGTGAAGTCTCCAGGACACAGTGTGTAAAGAAAAACAAAAAAAAAACCAGTAATATTTCCATATTATATTTTCTAGTATAAATATAACTCAAATACAAACCCCGCAACATCTCTGCCCCTCCTGCAGATGAGGAGAATGTTATATCAGACAAATAGGAGGGGTGAGGCACCTGCCCATAGAACTTAATGGGTCGATCAATTTGCCGATTATGGTCTGATCCATCCAATGCATTGTAAGCACAGGTCACTCTCCTGTCTGCAGGATCAGCCCCATCCACCAGAAGCTACAGTCCCCTAGGGGGAGTCAGTCTATATACAACTAAGGAAACAGTATAAATTACACAATGCAGAGCAATTTTGTATCCTCGGGAGTAACAGCATGCTTTATACTCCAGTCACATCCAGAGCTGCATTCATAATTCTGCAAAATGCCCAGCTGTGTATATAAACATGCTCATATACTAGGGATGGGGAACCTATGGCCCTCCATTTGTGGAAAAACTACAATTCCCATCATGCCTGGACAGCCAAAGCCAAGGAACTGTAGTTTTTGCAAAAGCTGGGGGGCATAGGTTCTCCCACCACTTTACAAACACTAGACCAGCAAGATGCTTTAAGCTAGAGTCGTGTAAATGCAGCTCTGGATGTGATTGGAGAGGAGATGAAAATGTAAAAGAAAAAAAATATATTTGCAGTTCCTTAAAGGGGTTGTTCACCAATTTTTTTTTCCTTTCAAATAATCTGGTGCCAGAGATTTGATTTAATTCTATTAAAAAAAACCTCCAGTACTTATCAGCTGCTGTATGTCCTGCAGGAAGTGGAACACTGGAGAGAAGTACTGGAAGACTGGGGATTTTTCAAATAGATGTACATTATAAAATTTATAACTTTCTGACACCAGTTGATTTGAAAGGAAAAAAAAAAAAGGTGAACTACCCCTTTAAATATCATATAGAGACCAACCTGTAAAATGGAGGTCAGAGGTCATCTGCACAAAAAAAAAAAATCTTCATGTAACCTACACATAGTAAAACTAATCAGATCTAGAAGCCGACCCCTAAGAAAACAGAAATCTTTTGAAATAACAGTCGCAGTTGTAAGGTCTGACGCAATAACACTGAGATATTACAAAACGTCAAGGAGGCGGAGTCAAAGTACTGCCGAAACGGTAGGAAAATCTCCGGCCCGGATTCCAAAGTTTAAAAAATTCCAGGTGATTATTTTTGAAGGTTTTATTTACATTAAATATTACAATAAAGTTTCACATTTTAGTCGCTGTCGTCATCGGAACCGCGTTCGGACTTCTCGTTGTTGGACGCTTCCGGTTCGGACTCGTTTCCGGATGCTCTGGGCGACGCCTCGTTGCCGGACTCGCGCTCTGACCCTGGACTTCGGGACGCGGCCCGTGATTCGTTGTCCGATCTGCCAGACGCGCTTCGTCTGGACTGGACCGATTCGTTATCGGATCCTGAATCCGTTCTCCGCCTCTTTCGCGGCCAGTTGCTGTTGTCTTCGGATTCGTCTCCGGATTGCTGCGACCTATGGCCGCTGCCAGCGTCACTTCCGGATTTGTTTCCGCCATCTGAGTCGCTCTCGGACATTATGCGCTTTCTGGAGGGTTGGGCGTCGCCATCTGAGTCGCTGTTGCTGTTTCGAGCGTTTCTAAAACACAGGAATTTTTCTGCATTGGTGATTACTGTGCATGGATAAGGCCGGGTTCACACTGCGCTCTTGCAATCCGTTTTATGCAAAAACACAGATGAAAAAACGGATGCATTTGTGTGCACCCGTTTTGATCTGTTCTCCCACTGACTTCCATTGTTTAAAAAAAAAAGGATCGAAATTAGAGATGAGCGAACCTCGAGCATGCTCAAGTCGATCCGAAACCGAACGTTCAGCAGCCGCCAGCTAATCAAATACCGAACGTTCGGGTCGACTAGAACCCAGTTCGCTCATCTCTATTAGAAATGCATCCATCTGGTAGCAGTCATATGATACCAGGGGCACTCAGGTGGAGGACCCCTTTAAGCGACTTACCCTTCATCAGCTATTTTGAGCTTGTCCTCGTCTGAGGAGTCATCGCTGGAGGAGATCATGGCCTTGGACTTGATCTTTCCTTTCATGGAGGCCGGAGTTCTCTCCACTTTAGCCGGCTGAGAAGAGACATCGGGATTATTTAGGGTATAATAAGATGTAGGTGATCAAGGTAATGTATTAGGTGGAGGGCGCATCACATGACCACACAAGGGCGATAAACTTCACTACAGCCATGACCAAGACCTGAATGCCAAGAAACATGGCGACTGTCTATAAAAGAGCAGGTCATGGGGGAACTTATTTACCTTCTCCTTCCTCTTCGGTGGTCTCTTTTTGGGACGAGGACGATCGTCATCATCATCTGATCCGTCGCCAGATTTCTGTGACCTGAAAAGAGCGTCAGGGATTATATTCAGGGAGGCCGGGCAACGCCAAGTACGGCTGATACTGCGCTCACTGTGGGCGTCACCGCTTCTCCGCGCACCAGAAAGGCCGCAAGGAATAAAAACTAGACATACCGAGCGATAACACCTCTAGGAGCAGCAATGGCGGCCCTATTTGGAGGGGGTCACCTACCCAGCTTTCTCCCTCATTGTCCCATCACCCCCTGCAGCTCTCTGAGTTCTGATCATGTATCGGGTGTATACAGGGGGCACGCTTCAGTGTATATTTGGGGGAGGGAGTGGGGGGCATGCATCAGTGTATATTTGGGGGAGGGAGTGGGGGGCATGAATCAGTGTATATTTGGGGGAGGGAGTGGGGGGCATGCATCAGTGTATATTTGGGGGAGGGATTGGGGGGCATGCATCAGTGTAAATTGGGGGAGGGAGTGGGGGCCATGCATCAGTGTAAATTTGGGGGAGGGAGTGGGGGGCATGAATCAGTGTATATTTGGGGGAGGGGGGCATGCATTAGTGTATATTGGGTGTATACGGGGGCACTCACTTTCTCCTCCTCTTTTTCTTCTTTTCGCCCTCATTCTCATCACCTCCCTCCTGCTCTCCTCCGCTGCTGCTTCCGCCGCCCTTCTTCTTCCTCTTCTTCTTCAGCGGCAGATCCTCATCCGAGTCGTCATTGACAAACTCATCAAACTCCCCGTTCTTCTTGGATCGCTGTAAAGAGAGAACATGAGGATGGTCGGTGCTGGATATGGGCGCTACCTGTACGGGAGACCTGGCATCATGTGCTGTATACAGCTTTTGAGCATATATACACTGCAGAGCCTGGAACCATGCACTCAGGTGTTGTATACAGCAGGGTCCCGTTTACTCACTCGGCCTCCGCCGCCTCCTCCACGCTTCTTCTCCTTCGAAGCCTCCATTTCCCCGGTGAACTGTAAGATGTTCTTGGTTTTCTCCACATACTGCGCTCTCTGCTCCAGGAGTTTTTTCTGCTCCTCGATTTCCTTAAGTCGTTTCTCTTCCTAAAAAGTAAATGGAAAGAGATGAGACGTCGATCTGCGGCAGCCATGCCCCCCACCTATCCTCGGCTCTTCTGCGCAGGATCCCCCATCCTCCGCTCTTCCTCACGATCCCCCCATCCTCCGCTCGTCCACAAGGTTCCCCCACCTTCAGGACCACTGGCCACTCTTCCTCAGGATCCCCCACCACCACCAATCCTCCACTATTCCTCAGATTCCCAGCCTCCCATCCTCTGCTCTTCCTCAGGTCCCCGGCCTCCCCATCTCCGCTCTTCCTCAGGACCCCCGTCCCCACCTGTTCCTTCATCAGCTTCTGGCGCAGTAACTCCTTCTCCTGTTCCTGCTTGGCTCGCAGCTCCTTCTCCTCCTCGTCCTGCTTTCGTGCTCGGGCCACATGATACTGCGCCTGACTCAGGAGATCGGAGCATTGCCTAGAAAGGGGAAAGAGTCCATCACAACATGGCCCTGGTTCACATACACCCCCACGCTGTGACCCCCGATCCACGGCCCACCTACCTGGCCTCAGAAGCCGCAAGAGCCAAATCAAACCGCATCTTGTCTCCAACTTTACTCAGGTAATTGAAATATCTAGAGGAAATGGTGAGAGGTTAAAGTCATCGTATTCTCCCGGCCTCTAGGTGGCACAATGCTACATCACATGACATGCTGTGTCTATAGTCAGGCCCCTCTCACCGGTGCGCCAGCTCCAGCTCCTTCACAGCGTTCAGCACCTCCTTTAAGTTACTCTTCTCATCTTTCAGCACAGAGGTGGCGAGTCTCTGCAGCACCAGTGCCACGTTGAACATGAGGACGGTGTCATTGGGGGCCACGTGGCGAGCCTGCAGGGACAGACATACTCTATGTCTCTCAATTCCATATTGGACAAGAACACCCTTCAGAATTTGTCCTGAAGGGTGTCCATGCCAGAAAATATAGGACAGCAGCAATGCGCCTGATGATTGTAGGCCTGGACCTAAAGAAACGATCAGCCAATTATCGCTCTAATAGGGCGATTAAATGCAGAGCTGTGATTGACCAGACCAGAAGCCATTGGCCCCCGACCATTAATCATTCTTGTGGCCATAGGCAGCATTATACCTCTGGTCACAAGATATAGCTAGTCATCGCCTTCCCCAAACCCAGGATATCCCCGGCCCTCACCTTCCCCCAAACACTGGATATCCCTGGCCCTCACCTTCCCCCAAACCCAGGATATAGCCAGCCCTCACCTTCCCTCAAACACTGAATATAGACGGCCCTCACCTTCCCCCAAACACTGAATATAGCCGGCCCTCACCTTCCCCAAACACTGAATATAGACGGCCCTCACCTTCCCCCGGCACGGGATATAGCCGGCCCTCACCTTCCCCCAAACCCAGGATATAGCCGGCCCTCACCTTCCCCCAAACACTGGATATAGCCGGCCCTCACCTTCCCCCAAACACTGGATATAGCCGGCCCTCACCTTCCCCCAAACACTGGATATCCCTGGCCCTCACCTTCCCCCAAACACTGGATATCCCTGGCCCTCATCTTCGCCCAAACACTGGATATAGCCGGCCCTCACCTTCCCCCAAACACTGGATATAGCCGGCCCTCACCTTCCCCCAAACACTGGATATAGCCGGCCCTCACCTTCCCCCAAACACTGGATATAGCCGGCCCTCACCTTCCCCCAAACACTGGATATCCCTGGCCCTCACCTTCCCCCAAACCCAGGATATAGCCGGCCCTCATCTTCGCCCAAACACTGGATATAGCCGGCCCTCACCTTTCCCCAAACACTGGATATAGCCGGCCCTCACCTTTCCCCAAACACTGGATATAGCCGGCCCTCACCTTCCCCCAAACACTGGATATAGCCGGCCCTCACCTTTCCCCAAACACTGAATATAGCCGGCCCTCACCTTCCCCCAAACACTGGATATAGCCGGCCCTCACCTTTCCCCAAACACTGAATATAGCCGGCCCTCACCTTTCCCCAAACACTGGATATAGCCGGCCCTCACCTTTCCCCAAACACTGGATATAGCCGGCCCTCACCTTCCCCCAAACACTGGATATAGCCGGCCCTCACCTTTCCCCAAACACTGAATATAGCCGGCCCTCACCTTTCCCCAAACACTGGATATAGCCGGCCCTCACCTTTCCCCAAACACTGGATATAGCCGGCCCTCACCTTCCCCCAAACACTGGATATAGCCGGCCCTCACCTTTCCCCAAACACTGGATATAGCCGGCCCTCATCTTTCCCCAAACACTGGATATAGCCGGCCCTCACCTTTCCCCAAACACTGGATATAGCCGGCCCTCATCTTCGCCCAAACACTGGATATAGCCGGCCCTCACCTTTCCCCAAACACTGGATATAGCCGGCCCTCATCTTCGCCCAAACACTGGATATAGCCTGCCCTCACCTTCCCCCAAACACGGGATATAGCCGGCCCTCACCTTCCCCCAAACACGGGATATAGCCGGCCCTCACCTTCCTCCGGCACGGCATATAGCAGGCGCTTACCTTCAGCAGAATCTGCTTACACTCCTGCAGCTTGCCACACTTGAACAAGGCTCGTGCCAGGTACAGGAGGACCTCTGTGTTCTGGTGCTTGTAGAACTTGCGCAGACAGTTTTCATACTACGGGTAGGAAAAAAAACACGATGGCGGCCGTCACCCTCAGATCCTTTATGGGAGGTGGCCTAGACATACAAGGCTGGTTCTGTACTCACCATCTGAACGGCGCTGATGTATTGCTTCTGCTCCACGTAGATGTGCGCCAGGTTGAGCCAGACGTCACTGATCTCGGCAGTCGCTTCTCTGACCTGTGCGAACACGTCACGGGCTTCTCGTACATATCCTTTGTGCGCCAATACGGCCCCTTAGTAACAGAAAGATATGAGACCCCTGATCAGCACTTCTATACAGATGTGGAAACAACCAGCAAGCTGGCAGCCGGATACCCTCAAAGTAACCTCTATACGTACCAATGCCGTTTGCTGCATACAGATTCTTGGAGTCGTTCCTCAGCACCTGCTTATAGATGGCGAGCGCCCGGTCCTGGTGACGCTTCTCCTTCTCCCGGTCTCGGGTGGGTTGGTGCAGCGTCTGCAGCCACACGTTACCCAGCGCCAGCATAGAGTAGGTGTCATTCTGGGTAGACGGCTGCTTCAGGATCCTCTCAAACTTCTTCTGTCCAGGTCCCCATTCCTGCTTGGCCAAGTGAAGGTTCCCGATCAAGGACCAAGCGTCCGGGTGATCCTGAATTACAGAGAACAGGATTATTATACGGCTCATCTCCGAAACCAGAGAATGATGAGAGACGAGACTGCGCCATACCTGGTTAATCTGAAGAGCTTCCTTAAACCAATCAGAAGCCTCATAGAAGTTTCCTCTGTCTCTGGCCATCGCTCCAAGACGCAGATAACCTGAGCGAGAGTCAAGAACTGAGGAGTCACTGTACATACATTACATTACTGATCCTGAGTTACATCCTGTATTATACCTCGGAGCTGCACTCACTATTCTGCTGGTGGGGTCACTGTGTACATACATTACTGATCCTGAGTTACATCCTGTATTATACTCCAGAGCTGCACTCACTATTCTGCTGGTGGGGTCACTGTGTACATACATTACATTACTGATCCTGAGTTACATCCTGTATTATACCCCAGAGCTGCACTCACTATTCTGCTGGTGAGGTCACTGTGTACATACATTACATTACTGATCCTGAGTTACATCCTGTATTATACCTCAGAGCTGCACTCACTATTCTGCTGGTGGGGTCACTGTGTACATACATTACTGATCCGGAGTTACATCCTGTATTATACTCCAGAGCTGCACTCACTATTCTGCTGGTGGGGTCACTGTGTACATACATTACTGATCCTGAGTTACATCCTGTATTATACTTCAGAGCTGCACTCACTGTTCTGCTGGTGGGGTCACTGTGTACATACATTACATTACTGATCCTGAGTTACATTCTGTATTATACTCCAGAGCTGCACTCACTATTCTGCTGGTGGGGTCACTGTGTACATTCATTACTGATCCGGAGTTACATCCTGTATTATACTTCAGAGCTGCACTCACTATTCTGCTGGTGGGGTCACTGTGTACATACATTACTGATCCTGAGTTACATCCTGTATTATACTCCAGAGCTGCACTCACTGTTCTGCTGGTGGGGTCACTGTGTACATACATTACTGATCCTGAGTTACATCCTGTATTATACTCCAGAGCTGCACTCACTATTCTGCTGGTGAGGTCACTGTGTACATACATTACAATACTGATCCTGAGTTACATCCTGTATTATACCCCAGAGCAGCGCTCACTATCCTGCTGGTGGGGTCACTGTGTACATACATTACATTACTGATCCTGAGTTACATCCTGTATTATACTCCAGAGCTGCACTCACTATTCTGATCACTTACAGTCCACATAGTTGGGATGTTCTCTCAGGATATTTTTGTACAGCTTCTCGGACTCGTGGAATTCGCACAGCGCCTCGTACAGTCGGGCCAGGTTATAGTTGGTGGTGACGGAGATGGCGCTGTAATAATGTTCATCATGTTCGGCTTCTGCTTTGGCGCGATCCAGGGAGGCCAAGAAATATTTCTGTGGACCCATAAACATGATGTAAGGTCAAAGGTCATGAGTCCACACTGCGAGATTTTAATAATCTGGAGCCCAGTGATCTGTTAACCCGGAGTATCAACAATGGCTGATAGGACAGTGACCTGGGGGTCCGACAACTGCTACTACTACTACTACTAGATGGGGGTCCGACAACTGCTACTACTATTAGATGGGGGTCCAGTGTGGCAGGGTAGATGCTTGACCACCACTCAATTCACACAGGAGACCCCCCCATTCTCACGTTTCTGTGGTCATACCCCCATGACCGGACACACTCAGCCCCCCGGCATATACTCCAGGATGCGGCACCCCACATACCTTTGCTTCTCCTAGGTTACCCAGGCGGTAGTGAAGAGCCCCCACGTTATTCAGAATCTCAGGGGGAACATCCGCCTGCACCTTCTCCTGCAGGATCCGCGTGGCTGTGCCGTAGGCCGAGAGGGCATTCTGGGGGAAGGAAACATGAGGAGGTCATAGTCGTTAGACATAACATACAAGGTGCCCCCCCAACATACAAGGTGCCCCCCCCCCCCATACTGGTGACATCTCTTACCTGGATATCAGTCTGCTCCAAGATCTGAGCAAGCTCGATCCAGGCCTCCACATCATCCGGGTATTGCTCCGTGACCTTCTTCAGGTGACTCTATGGGAAGAAGTCGGGAACGATGAGGACAGAGCGGCCTTTAAGAGCACGAGGATGAGTATGATGTGATGAGACCCCCTGCACCCCCTACCCATGTACACAGGTCTATAGGACAAGACATCCCCCCCCTCCCCCATGTACACAGGTCTATAGGACAAGACATCCCCCCCCTCCCCCATGTACACAGGTCTATAGGACAAGGCATCCCCCCCCCCTCCCCCATGTACACAGGTCTATAGGACAAGGCATCCCCCCCCCCCCTCCCCCATGTACACAGGTCTATAGGACAAGACATCCCCCCTCCCCCATGTACACAGGTCTATAGGACAAGACATCCCCCCTCCCCCATGTACACAGGTCTATAGGACAAGACATCCCCCCCTCCCCCATGTACACAGGTCTATAGGACAAGACATCCCCCCCTCCCCCATGTACACAGGTCTATAGGACAAGGCGTCCCCCGCCTCCCCCATGTACACAGGTCTATAGGACAAGGCGTCCCCCGCCTCCCCCATGTACACAGGTCTATAGGACAAGGCGTCCCCCGCCTCCCCCATGTACACAGGTCTATAGGACAAGGCATCCCCCCCCCCTCCCCCATGTACACAGGTCTATAGGACAAGGCGTCCCCCCCCCCCCCCCATGTACACAGGTCTATAGGACAAGCCACCCCCCCCCCTCCCCCATGTACACAGGTCTATAGGACAAGACATCCCCCCCCCTCCCCCATGTACACAGGTCTATAAAACACTGCGTGCCCCTCACCTTAGCTATGTCCCTCTTCTCCTGGTCCTCGGAGGCGGCATACAGCGACCCCAGGATCTTCATGGTCTCATAGTTGTTGGGATAGGCCTTGAGCACCTTCTCGAAGCACTGAGCGGCGTTCTCCTTGTCGCCCCTGTAGATGTACATCTGTCCAAGCCCGAAGAACGGCAGCACGAAGGAGGCGGCGGCAAACTGCGTGGCCTGGTAGTAATACTGGAAGGCCTGGTCGTAATCCTCCTGAGATACCAGAGAAGAGCGGTGAGAGGCAACACAACCACAAGGGCAATCTCTGTCAGACACCAGGGCGGCCATCTTACCTGCACGTGGAAAGAGCGGGCCAGCTGGTAGCAGCTCTCCGCCTGCATGGCCTCCACCTCCGTGTTGTGAAAGGCGTGGAGAGCCAGATGCTGAACCTTACTGTAATCCTGGGGGGAGAAGGCGCACAATGTAACAAGGCCCTGGCTGATACCAGAGAGTGATAGACTGCAGTCCTCTGTCCCATCAGTAACACAATGTAACGGGGCCCCAGCTGACACCAGAGAGCAATAGACTGCAGTCCTCTGTCCCATCAGTAACACAATGTAATGGGCCCCAGCTGACACCAGAGAGCAATAGACTGCAGTCCCCTGTCCCATCAGTAACACAATGTAACAGGGGCCCCGGCTGACACCAGAGAGCAATAAACTGCAGTCCTCTGTCCCATCAGTAACACAATGTAACAGGGGCCCCAGCTGACACCAGAGAGCAATAGACTGCAGTCCTCTGTCCCATCAGTAACACAATGTAAAGGGTCCCAGCTGACACCAGAGAGCAATAGACTGCAGCCCTCTGTCCCATCAGTAACACAATGTAACAAGGCCCTGGCTGATACCAGAGAATGATAGACTGCAGCCTTCTGTCCAATCAGTAACGGTTCTCACCTTCTTGAAGAAGAAGTGGTTGGCCAGGTGGTTGAGCACCATGGGGTTGCTGGGGTCGATGGTGTACGCCTTAGATAGCAGCTGGACACCATTTTTGATGGAATCGGCCTGTGAGGATGGAAACGATATCCAGTATGACTGTCACTATAAAGAAGTAGTCCCCCAGGTGACAGGCGAGCCTGTTAGAGACATTAGAGACTCCCGCCCAGGGGGGGCAACTCACCTCCTTGTTGTTAAGTTCCAGAACTGCCAAACCCACCAGGGCGCCGACACATTTGGGGTTCAGGTCCAGCGCCCGTCCGAAGGCCAAGCGAGCTTTATCCAGCTTATTGAGCTTCACAAAGCAGTGACCCATCCCGAGCCGGACCCCGGCTGCCGGAGAACAACACGGATCAGAAGACAGGAGATAACCGAGGGCAACAGCATGGATCAGAATACATAACAAGACCAACTCCGATATAGTGCCGCCACCATGTCAGACCCCTTATAATCCTTCCCTCCCCATAGGCCGCTCCCTATAGTACAGTCAGAGGCATTACAGGCCGCCCCCTATAGTACAGTCAGAGGCATTACAGGCCGCCCCCTATAGTACAGTCAGAGCCATTACAGGCCACCCCCTATAGTACAGTCAGAGGCATTACAGGCCGCCCCCTATAGTACAGTCAGAGGCAGTGCAGGCCGCCCCCTATAGTACAGTCAGAGGCATTACAGGCCGCCCCCTATAGTACAGTCAAGAGCCATTACAGGCCGCCCCCTATAGTACAGTCAGAGCCATTACAGGCCGCCCCCTATAGTACAGTCAGAGGCATTACAGGCCGCCCCCTATAGTACAGTCAGAGCCATTACAGGCCGCCCCCTATAGTACAGTCAGAGGCATTACAGGCCGCCCCCTATAGTACAGTCAGAGGCATTACAGGCCGCCCCCTATAGTACAGTCAGAGGCAGTGCAGGCCGCCCCCTATAGTACAGTCAGAGGCATTACAGGCCGCCCCCTATAGTACAGTCAGAGGCATTACAGGCCGCCCCCTATAGTACAGTCAGAGCCATTACAGGCCGCCCCCTATAGTACAGTCAGAGCCATTACAGGCCGCCCCCTATAGTACAGTCAGAGCCATTACAGGCCGCCCCCTATAGTACAGTCAGAGCCATTACAGGCCGCCCCCTATAGTACAGTCAGAGGCATTACAGGCCGCCCCCTATAGTACAGTCAGAGGCATTACAGGCCGCCCCCTATAGTACAGTCAGAGGCATTACAGGCCGCCCCCTATAGTACAGTCAGAGCCATTACAGGCCGCCCCCTATAGTACAGTCAGAGCCATTACAGGCCGCCCCCTATAGTACAGTCAGAGCCATTACAGGCCGCCCCCTATAGTACAGTCAGAGCCATTACAGGCCGCCCCCTATAGTACAGTCAGAGCCATTACAGGCCGCCCCCTATAGTACAGTCAGAGCCATTACAGGCCGCCCCCTATAGTACAGTCAGAGCCATTACAGGCCACCCCCTATAGTACAGTCAGAGCCATTACAGGCCACCCCCTATAGTACAGTCAGAGGCATTACAGGCCACCCCCTATAGTACAGTCAGAGGCATTACAGGCCACCCCCTATAGCACAGTCAGAGGCATTACAGGCCGCCCCCTATGGTACAGTCAGAGGCATTACAGGCCACCCCCTATAGTACAGTCAGAGGCATTACAGGCCACCCCCTATAGTACAGTCAGAGGCATTACAGGCCGCCCCCTATAGTACAGTCAGAGGCATTACAGGCCGCCCCCTGCAGGGATATCTCAGGTCTTCTCACCTGGGCAGCCGGGGTTGGTCCTCAGAGCCTTTTTATAATAGGCCAGCGCTCCTCTGTAATCCTTCTTGTTGAATGAGATACAAGCCTTTCCTGCAAGACGCATAATAAATCAGACTGTGGAACAAACACGAGCAAAACAAACATGGCCGCCGTCCCGCAACTTACCAAGCAGAGCTGGGATGTTATTGGGCGACTGGTTGAGAACAAAGTGAAACTGTGCGTCCGCCTGGTCCATCTTGTCTCCCTCCAGTAGGCAGAAGCAGGCTCGGCCCAGCAAGTGGTTCTAGAGAGAGGAAGAACATGGGATAATGGCTGGTAGGAGTGACTGCCGGGCAGCTCTGACCATGATCGGCAGCTGTGGCCGCCAGGCAGTTCTGACCACGATCTTCGGCAGCTGTGCCCACCAGGCAGCTCTGACCGTGATTGGCAGCTGTGATCACATTCATCGACAGCCATAATCACGATTATCGGCAGCCGTGACCGCCTGGCAGCTCTGACCACAATCATCGACAGCCATGACCACGATTATCGGCAGCTACGACCGCCGGGCGGCTCTGACCATGATTATCGGCAGTCGTGACCGCCTGGCAGCTCTGACCCCAATCATCGACAGCCATGACCACGATTATCGGCAGCTACGACCGCCGGGCGGCTCTGACCACGATTATCGGCAGTCGTGACCGCCTGGCAGCTCTGACCCCAATCATCGACAGCCATGACCACGATTATCGGCAGCTGTGACCACCAGGCAGCTCTGACCACGATTATCGGCAGTCGTGACCACCGGGCAGCTCTGACCACGATTATCGGCAGTCGTGACCACCGGGCAGCTCTGACCACAATTATTGGCAGCCGTGACCGCCGGGCAGCTCTGGCCACGATCACCGACAGCCAGCGCACAGACACTCACCTGATCGTACATGATGATCTTGTCGGCCATGGTGTAGAGCAGGGTGGCCTGGGTGATCAGCTCCTTCTTGCTGTCCTTGTTCTTCTCCTTCCGGGCCTGCTGCACATAGTAAGCGGCCAGCGTATCCAGGCAGGTCATCTGGTCCTTCTCGTGGTCCCGGTAGTCCAGGTTGCCATCTATCCGAGCCGCCTCCAGCAGCTTCACAAAGTCCTCTGTCTTCCCCTGCTTGTAATACTCCAGCTGGGGGAGCGAGAATGGCGGCACATCAGTAGGTCAACAGATAGTAACACTTTAAGGTCACAAGAAAATCCCTTTAAGGGGTTGAGTAAAGATGGAGGACACAGCGGGCAGGTGCCCAGTTCAGTGCTGTCCTACGACCCAGGAATGGGGAACCTTCACTACCTCCAGCTGCTGCAAAACTACATTTCCCATCATGCCTGGTCAGCCTTAGTTCTGCAGCAGCTGGAGGGCAGCAGGTTGCCCCTGCCGTACTGGGACACTCAGGGAGTCATCCACCAGTCGGGGCCGCGCTCCATACTCACCGCTAAGGCGATCCATATGTGCAGCTGCGTGTGCTCCTGCTTCAGGATACTGATCACCTCATCCCCCTCCGGTAACTGGTCAAAGTCGAGCTCGATGACCTGTGGGAGGGAAGAAAAAACGGTAAGACGATGAGAAGCCCCTCCCCCGAGGAACCGTCCAGGACTGACAATGGGGACAGGTACGGATCCCCCCCAAGGATTGGCGGTAGAGGTCAGGTGACCACGATGGTGGCAGAGAACAGTCAGAGTATATAGAGGGGTATACAGGTCATTACATCAATAGTACCCAGGCACTACAGGGTTAATACTTAGAGGACACTGGGGGTGGGGGGGGTCAGGTGTGAGAACTTTGTGAGGGGGGGGGGGGGTCCCCTCCTCCTCACCTCGTCAGTGTCCCGGAGAGGGATCTCTATGGAGCCGCGGGACATCGTGGCCGCTTCTCGACTTCCCCACCGTCCACAATCCGATCTACTACGCCGCTGCGACCTAGGAGCCCTGTGACATCACAGTCACATGACCAGGAAGAGGCGGGAACTCCTATAGGTTTCGTATACTCAGGCTTCTAACCATCGAGAACGGCAGCCCGGCAGGATCAATCTCTTCCCACCCGGAAGCTTTGGCATACGTCACTTCCGGTATGAAAGTGTCGCCTGTGAAGGAGGGAAGACGCCATTGTATTGGTTAGAAACCAGAACTATAGACGTCAACCTCATTCTATTTACTGTAAACGTAAAGTGATCACTGTTCACACTCAGGTACCTATAGCTGGCACTGTCAGGCTTGCTCCTTTCTAGTAGACCTTTTGCTGATATTTCCATCTCTTTCCAGGCTTCAGGAATGGAATACAAATCCCACTGCTGAAGGTTTGCTCCAATGTGTCAGCTTACCCTACCTCCCAAGCATCCAGGATCCAGGCATGGTCCTACTGTCTCCAGGTGCCCCCGCCCTGCCCCATCAGTCACCCTGAAGATGAGACGGTCTATATTCTGCTTTCAGGCTTCTGGGCTCGGCACATCCTGCAGGAAGAGGACAGGGCTCGGCATGGGAGCAGGGAGAGGTGAGTATGTATTTTATCTCTTGTGTGTGTGTGTGTGGATACAGTAAAAGGGGCATTAAAGGGATAGTTCACCAAAAAGAAATTTCTTTCAAATCAACTGGTGCCAGAAAGTGCCAGAGATTTGTAATTTACTTCTACAGCTATAGCCGAATGGGGCACAGAGAAGGGCGCTATGACCACATGGGGGCACAGAGAAGGGCGCTATGACCACATGGGGGCACAGAGAAGGGCGCTATGGCCGCATGAGGGCACAGAGAAGGGCGCTATGGCCGCATGAGGGCACAGAGAAGGGGGCTATGGCCGCATGAGGGCACAGAGAAGGGGGCTATGGCCGCATGAGAGCACAGAGAAGGGGGCTATGGCCGCATGAGGGCACAGAGAAGGGGGCTATGGCCGCATGAGAGCACAGAGAAGGGGGCTATGGCCGCATGAGAGCACAGAGAAGGGGGCTATGGCCGCATGGGGGCACAGAGAAGGGGGCTATGGCCGCATGAGAGCACAGAGAAGGGCGCTATGCCCGCATGGGGGCACAAAGAAGGGGGCTATGGCCGCATGGGGGCACAGAGAAGGGCGCTATGGCCACATGGGGGCACAGAGAAGGGCGCTATGGCCGCATGAGGGCACAGAGAAGGGCGCTATGGCCACATGGCCGCACGGGGGCACAGAGAAGGGGGCTATGGCCGCATGAGGGCACAGAGAAGGGGGCTATGGCCGCATGAGGGCACAGAGAAGGGGGCTATGGCCGCATGAGAGCACAGAGAAGGGGGCTATGGCCGCATGAGAGCACAGAGAAGGGGGCTATGGCCGCATGGGGGCACAGAGAAGGGGGCTATGGCCGCATGAGAGCACAGAGAAGGGGGCTATGGCCGCATGAGAGCACAGAGAAAGGCGCTATGGCCACATGGGGGCACAGAGAAGGGCGCTATGACCGCATGGGGGCACAGAGAAGGGGGCTATGGCCACATGGGGGCACAGAGAAGGGCGCTATGGCCGCATGAGGGCACAGAGAAGGGCGCTATGGCCACATGGCCGCACGGGGGCACAGAGAAGGGGGCTATGGCCGCATGAGGGCACAGAGAAGGGGGCTATGGCCACATGAGGGCACAGAGAAGGGGGCTATGGCCGCATGAGAGCACAGAGAAGGGGGCTATGGCCGCATGAGAGCACAGAGAAGGGGGCTATGGCCGCATGGGGGCTATGGCCGCATGAGAGCACAGAGAAGGGGGCTATGGCCGCATGGGGGCACAGAGAAGGGGGCTATGGCCGCATGAGAGCACAGAGAAGGGGGCTATGGCCGCATGAGAGCACAGAGAAAGGCGCTATGGCCACATGGGGGCACAGAGAAGGGCGCTATGACCGCATGGGGGCACAGAGAAGGGCGCTATGGCCGCATGGGGGCACAGAGAAGGGGGCTATGGCCGCATGAGAGCACAGAGAAGGGCGCTATGCCCGCATGGGGGCACAAAGAAGGGGGCTATGGCCGCATGGGGGCACAGAGAAGGGCGCTATGGCCACATGGGGGCACAGATAAGGGCGCTATGGCCGCATGAGGGCACAGAGAAGGGGGCTATGGCCGCATGAGGGCACAGAGAAGGGGGCTATGGCCGCATGGGGTCACAGAGAAGGGCGCTATGGCCGCATGAGGGCACAGAGAAGTGCGCTATGGCCGCATAGGGGAACAGAGAAGGGGGCTATGGCCGCATGAGAACACAGAGAAGGGCGCTATGCCCGCATGGGGGCACAAAGAAGGGGGCTATGGCCGCATGGGGGCACAGAGAAGGGCGCTATGGCCACATGGGGGCACAGAGAAGGGGGCTATGGTCGCATGAGGGCACAGAGAAGGGGGCTATGGCCGCATGAGAGCACAGAGAAGGGCACTATGGCCGCATGAGAGCACAGAGAAGGGGGCTATGGCCGCATGAGAGCACAGAGAAGGGGGCTATGGCCGCATGAGAGCACAGAGAAGGGCGCTATGGCCGCACGAGGGCACAGAGAAGGGGGCTATGGCCGCATGAGAGCACATAGAAGGGCGCTATGGCCGCACGGGGGCACAGAGAAGGGGGCTATGGCCGCATGAGAGCACAGAGAAGGGCGCTATGGCCGCACGGGGGCACAGAGAAGGGGGCTATGGCCGCATGGGGGCACAGAGAAGGGGGCTATGGCCGCACGGGGGCACAGAGAAGGGGGCTATGGCCGCATGAGAGCACAGAGAAGGGGGCTATGGCCGCATGGGGGCACAGAGAAGGGGGCTATGGCCGCATGAGAGCACAGAGAAGGGGGCTATGGCCGCATGGGGGCACAGAGAAGGGGGCTATGGCCGCATGAGAGCACAGAGAAGGGGGCTATGGCCGCATGGGGGCACAGAGAAGGGGGCTATGGCCGCATGAGAGCACAGAGAAGGGGGCTATGGCCGCATGGGGGCACAGAGAAGGGGGCTATGGCCGCATGAGAGCACAGAGAAGGGGGCTATGGCCGCATGGGGGCACAGAGGAGCAAGCACAAAAAAATATGGACACGGAGGGGAAACTATATGGCCCCGTTCCCACTGAGGAAAGGTAGCGGAATTCCGCGACGGAATTGTCTGCCGCGGAATGCCGTTAGTCTCCCGCTTATAATGGGAGTCTATGGGAGGCGCGCGCTCCTGCCCTGTCCGCGCTGAAGAATGAACATGAATTCCGCTACCTTTCCTCAGTGGGAACGGGGCCTAAATGTGTGCGGCATAAATAAGCCAGGACTATTACTGTATAGAGAAACAGATTGCTGATCTCAGGAAGACCAGCCACACGATAACACTGCCGGCTGCCGGGCTAAAGCGCTTAATGCAGTGA
The DNA here is from genome assembly GCF_027789765.1 of Dendropsophus ebraccatus. Classification (NCBI taxonomy): domain Eukaryota; kingdom Metazoa; phylum Chordata; class Amphibia; order Anura; family Hylidae; genus Dendropsophus; species Dendropsophus ebraccatus. Next base: position 6,406,333 of record NC_091457.1, on the reverse strand, counting down.
AGTCCTAGGTGCATTGCTCCCTGGGAAACAGGAATATGCAAAAGAAGAGCCTGTAGAGCCTCATTTAAGAGTCTCGAAACACAGGACTATCACCGGGCTCTACTAGGCATTGATCACACCTAGCCAGAATCCTGCTCCACACTGATGAGGGGCAACACCTCAAAACAGCTGTATGTGGATGGTTACCTGGCCTTGGTTTTTCCCTTGTCATTACATTGACTCATAGGGCCACTTAATATGGTGGCTTTGGTGGTTTCCTTACAGGAGCCGCCCCCTTGGCTTAGTCCTTCCCGGAGGGATATCGGGCTCCACGGGCTCCTCTTTTGCATATTAATGTGTAGGGCACCATGGGGGGGGGGGGTATTATTAGTACCATTTGTGGCACTATGGGTGGGGAAGACTTGTGCAGCACACTGTAACACTTAGAAACCAAAGATGTTTGTGCTGCAGATTCTGCAGGGATGAGTCGCACCTGGAGGAAGTCACCCTGGCGGTCTAGGCTGGAGAAAAGAAGACAGAACGACTCCCCCTGTAGACACTGGATGTAACTGCAATGTAATCACCTTTATAGTCTGCTGAGCGCCCGATCGGGTTCTCGTGCTTGGGCAGATACCAAGCGCGGTTATAGTTGTGGTTAATACAAGAAAACCTAACTTCTACTGGGACTTTGTACAGTCTGAATGTGACTTATGTATGATCAGAGGATCTTAGTGGTGAGGGTTTGGGAGAATAAAATCTTTGCCCCCCCCCCCCGCCATGAGTCTGGTCCATCTGGGGACGACAATGCAGGTTGCACAGGCATTCCTGTTCCAGCCTCGACATCTGTAGTAATTCAGTTCCTCCCTGGAGCTGTAGGGGGCGATGCAGCATCACTTGTGCTATAGACAATAGCTCTATCAGCGTCCGCTCTGAGGCTGCTGTAATCCCAGAAGAATTCACAGGAAGTCATATAAACACCGGCTGCATTCGTTCCTCTTGTTGTTTTTAAAGGAATTGTCCATTGTTTTACACATTAAAGCAAACTCTCAGCTGTGAGAAGTATTGGATCCAGGGGAGGTTTTTACCCTTTGTATTGTCTATTAGCGGCATATGGCGGTGGGATGATGTCATGTGACTGGGGGTCTGCCCCCCCCCCCCCCCCCCGCAGCGTCTCCTGTATTATATATAGTATTTATAGTGTAGTCTGTCACCCGAGCTCCAGTATAAGCAGAATCCTCAGCTCCAAACACTATTACAGGATTGTTTGTATAAAATGAGCCATAACGGGCTGCATTAACTGGAGGGCCGGCCGGCGTAGTGTGCCGCCATGTTTATCTCATCACTAACCATTATCTACAACTCAGAATAATATCCTAAGGAAGGAGGGCTGACCAAGCCGCAGATCCAGAGGAGTATGAAACACTGTGTTATACTCCAGAGCTGCACTCACTATTGTGCTGGTGGGGTCACTGTGTACATACATTACATTACTGATCCTGAATTACATCCTGTATTATACCCCAGAGCAGCGCTCGCTATTCTGCCGGTGGGGTCACTGTGAACATACATTACTGATCCTGAGTTACATCCTCTATTATACTCCAGAGCTGCACTCACTATTCTGCTGGTGGGGTCACTGTGTACATACATTACATTACTGATCCTGAGTTACATCCTCTATTATACTCCAGAGCTGCACTCACTATTCTGCTGGTGGGGTCACTGTGTACATACATTACATTACTGATCCTGAGTTACATCCTCTATTACACTCCAGAGCTGCACTCACTATTCTGCTGGTGGGGTCACTGTGTACATACATTACTGATCCTGAGTTACATCCTGTATTATACTCCAGAGCTGCACTCACTATTCTGCTGGTGGGGTCACTGTGTACATACATTACTGATCCTGAGTTACATCCTGTATTATACTCCAGAGCTGCACTCACTATTCTGCTGGTGGGGTCACTGTGTACATACATTACATTACTGATCCTGAGTTACATCCTCTATTATACTCCAGAGCTGCACTCACTATTCTGCTGGTGGGGTCACTGTGTACATACATTACTGTTCCTGAGTTACATCCTGTACTATACCCCAGAGCAGCGCTCGCTATTCTGCCGGTGGCATTTCCAGTAACATCCAGCAGATAAGTGACATCTGACTTCTTGCTGGTTGCCATGGGGCATTGCTTTGTTTTGTCTGTGTTGGTCTTGATGCCAATCTGCATGAAGCTCAGTGGCGCCATCTCTCTGTAGATCTCGCCCTGTGTGTTGGCAGCTATTGTGCTCCACTTGGCCTCAGATACTTGTGAAATTTCCAATTCACACTTGAAAAATGGAAAATACTTCAATGTGTTTTTCATGAGGATAAATCTGTGGTGACTGTCGGGGTGTGTGAGTGACGGTATGGCGGAGGAGTGACAGCTATCAGGGGGTAACCTCCAGGTCCTGCCACTATAGGTAGCCGTATCCCCCCGATAATGCTCTGTGAGCTCTACAGACTGATACATTGTACATAGCTAGTCCTGCTCTCAGCTGTATCCCCCCGATAATGCTCTGTGAGCTCTACAGACTGATACATTGTACATAGCTAGTCCTGCTCTCAGCTGTATCCAGTGTAGACAATGCTCTGTGAGCTCCAGACTGATACATTGTACATAGCTAGTCCTGCTCTCAGCTGTATCTAGTGTAGACAATGCTCTGTGAGCTCCAGACTGATACATTGTACATAGCTAGTCCTGCTCTCAGCTGTATCCAGTGTAGACAATGCTCTGTGAGCTCCAGACTGATACATTGTACATAGCTAGTCCTGCTCTCTGCTGTATCCAGTGTAGACAATGCTCTGTGAGCTCCAGACTGATACATTGTACATAGCTAGTCCTGCTCTCAGCTGTATCTAGTGTAGACAATGCTCTGTGAGCTCCAGACTGATACATTGTACATAGCTAGTCCTGCTCTCAGCTGTATCCAGTGTAGACAATGCTCTGTGAGCTCCAGACTGATACATTGTACATAGCTAGTCCTGCTCTCAGCTGTATCCAGTGTAGACAATGCTCTGTGAGCTCCAGACTGATACATTGTACATAGCTAGTCCTGCTCTCAGCTGTACCCAGTGTAGACAATGCTCTGTGAGCTCTAGTGCCTTGAGACTGTTGCTCTGTGCTACATCACCCAACAATACCTAGAAATGGAGTTTAGTGCTTGACCTATTAGTTATATACAGCGTTGTAGTGAAGAGTTAATGGAACAGCCCTTGTAGTTATCATGGCCCCGCCCCCTTGGCACTTTGTCTCCTCTATTTCTATGTGTGTCTTCCATCTCATAGATACTCAATGTTTCCTCTCCGGATGTCGTCCTGTAACTCTCCATGATGTGCGCTGTCTGTCCTCCAGGGTGATGTGACGCCATGACGCTCCTGCGCTCATTATAAACAACCTGCTGCCGATCGGGAACTCACGTCTGTCCGTTCCCTGAACCGGAGGGAGGGAAACCTGAGTCACATCTGATCATAGAGAGTAATGCTACGATTACACGAGGCGATTATTGGCCCGATCGTACGATTAACGATTTCGAAGTAACAATTTTTTTTTATAACGATCAGCGTTTAGATGGAACAATATATCGTACAAAAAAAATTCGTTTTGCGATTGCTTAAGCCTATCTCGCACATAGGTAAAATCAGTGAACGACTGTTTACACGGAACGATCGGCGAATTTTTTTCGAACGACGATTTAAGAACATGTTAAAAGATCAAAATGAACGATTTGTCGTTTACACGTACGATTATCGCTCGAATTCGATCGTTATCGCAAAATTCGCCCGATAATCGCTCCGTGTAAACGTAGCATCATGGTGCGTTTACACAGACAGATTTATCTGTCAGATTTTGGATGCCAAACCCAGGAATGGATTTGAAAAGAGAAAAATCTCAGTCTTTCCTTTATGACCCGTTCCCTGTTTATAGTCTGTTCCTGGCTTTGGCTTCACAAATCTGTCAGATAAATCTCTTTGTGTAAATGCACCATAAGATATAACAGCATAGCGGCTGCCAGGACTGAGCTTGGACTTACAGCACTGAGCCTAACAACAGGATCTCTGCCTCCCTGCACCCTAGTCTGGAGCTCACAGAGCATTGTCTACACTGGATACTGAGAGCAGGACTAGCTATGTACAGTGTATCAGTCTGGAGCTCACAGAGCATTGTCTACACTGGATACAGCTGAGAGCAGGACTAGCTATGTACAATGTATCAGTCTGGAGCTCACAGAGCATTGTCTACACTGGATACAGCTGAGAGCAGGACTAGCTATGTACAATGTATCAGTCTGGAGCTCACAGAGCATTGTCTACACTGGATACAGCTGAGAGCAGGACTAGCTATGTACAATGTATCAGTCTGGAGTCCAGGCTGTAGAGCTCACAGAGCATTGTCTACACTGGATACAGCTGAGAGCAGGACTAGCTATGTACAATTTATCAGTCTGTAGAGCTCACAGAGCATTGCCTACACTGGATACAGCTGAGAGTAGGACTAGCTATGTACAATGTATCAGTCTGTAGAGCTCACAGAGCATTGTCTACACTGGATACAGCTGAGATCAGGACTAGCTATGTACAATGTATCAGTCTGGAGCTCACAGAGCATTGCCTACACTGGATACAGCTGAGAGCAGGACTAGCTATGTACAATATATCAGTTTGGAGTCCAGGCTGTAGAGCTCACAGAGCATTGTCTCTTTGATTAGTATTGTGTCGCCATGTTGTCGCTGTCCTCTGATCTCCTCTTTAGTCGGCGACTTTCCTCTGACACCGCACATCATAGAAATGTCAGAAGTCTGAAAAACTCTCCACGCAAAATAAAAGCAACAAACAGACTCTCGGCATGTGACCCGGGCCGAGCAGCCCAGCTTGGCCAAGTCAGCCCCCCGCCATCTTGTTCTTGTACAGACCGCCAGCTAGCGCCAGGGGTCACGGGTACGGATTTAGAAGTCGCTGCAGATATGTGACATGGCCCTCACATCCAGATGTTATCTCCCTGACATAACAAATCAACTGATTGTCTCAATGTGTGGCGAAAACATGTCACCGCGGCGGTCAGAGAAAACACCCGGAGCGCTTTCACACGAGTGCCGGCCACCGAGCACAACAACATAGGAAGTACAGTTCTCCCCAACCTATAATGTAAGACTACAACTCCCATCATGCCCTGACAGCCACAGGAGAGTAATGTATGTACACAGGGACCCACCAGCAGAAAAGGGAGTGCAGCTCTGGAGTATAATACAGGATGGAACCCAGGATCAGTACAGGATCAGTAATGTAATGTATGTACACAGTGACCCCACCAGCAGAATAGTGAGTGCAGCTCTGGGGTATAATAAAGGATGTAACTCAGGATCAGTAATGTAATGTATGTACACAGTGACCCCACCAGCAGAATAGTGAGCGCAGCTCTGGGGTATTTGCCGACATCAATGTATCAATCTGCAGCAAATCCTGCATGTGTGATTACATCCTTGAATTGAAAAGTATAGAAATGTCTGTAAAATTTCCCGGGACCGAACCACACGTTTCCCTCTTTGGCCGGGAGGTTTGCGCTAATGCTCTTCCAAATGAATGGAAAATAAATTCCCACAGACACCTGCAGAATGCCGTAAGGTCTGCCCAGAAGAGAGCAAGCTCCTATATCTGCTAGGGGGAGCGACTCATATATATATATACACACACACACATATATATATATATATATATATATATATATATATATATGACCCAGAGAGGCCACATCTATACATAACACCATCATTAAACCTTCAGAGCATCGCTCACACTGTAGGTATCTGTAGAGGGGGATAAGAGGAGATTAGGGTATCTGCGCAGGAATCTCCAGTGTTTTGCAGCATATATACAGACCACCCAGGATCCATGTCAGGATCGCCAGACGTTTACTGCACGCCACTAACAGGATTTACAAAAACTGCGCGCACGCCATTTCTTAACCCTTCCTCCGCTGGTGGACAGCCGACACACAACGACTGCAGCAGGCAGCATCGTATCCCACTGCCCAGAGTTATTCATTCATCTATGTCTGGGAAAGCTGGGTGATAACCAATATGGCCGCCTTAGATACATTCAGGGGTTCAGAAATGCACTCCTTGTTTCTGTATCTTGTGTATTAAGACGATTCACGATTTCAGAAAAGTCAAGTTCACCAGGCAGCTGTAATGGTGGCCATAATGATTGTCAGCTTTATGAGGGAAGGGGAACCTTCAGCCCCCCAGCTGTTACAAACTACAATTCCCATCTTGCCCTGTAAAGGCATGATGGGAATTGTAGTTTTGCAACAGCTGAAGGGCCAAAGGTTCCCCATCCCTAGGAAAAATCTGCTATGTTGCCAATAGCAACCAGTCTATGGTAGAAATCTAGGTTGCTATAGTAACAGTTCTGTAGAGTAGTGGATGAGGCCTACTAGGCCAGAGGGAGTGTGAATGTGTTTCCCATAGCAACCAGTCATGCTTCTAGTGCAGATGAAAATTAGAGCTGAGCCATGATTGGTTATTAAGGGCAACAAAACAAACTTGGAACATGAATACTTGAATCTGATTGGTTGATGTGGCTTCTCTTTTTTTTGTGTGTGTGTTTATAATACTGGGAGGTGGAGCCCTGACCTCAGAGCTGCGATCACAGAGCGGCCATGTTAGCGACTCTTCTCTATAGTTGCATTACTGCTGTCTGCATAGGGGCACAACAAGCTTGGAGGTCACAGTCCTTGCATAGGGCTCTAGAGGCTTCCATACATGATAGTAATAAGTTGGGATCTGGAATTGCTGCCAAGCACTCGCAGTTGCGTCTATAGAGCGCGCGGGCCGCCAGCACTTCATGGAGCGCGCTCCCCTCACAACATAGCAGTCCCTCCAGAGCATCGCTCCACTTAACATGGAATAACATCCCATAAATCATCTTCTATATATATATGTCTTTCACTCTGGGTTCTCAGGGTCACTAGCACCATTTTCTGCCTGTAAGGCGTCATACACACAGTGATACTACATGCACGCTCACCACAGGCGTCATACACACAGTGATACTACATGCACGCTCACGACAGCCGCCATACACACAGTGATACTACATGCACGCTCACCACAGCCGCCATACACACAGTGATACTACATGCACGCTCACCACAGCCGCCATACACACAGTGATACTACATGCACGCTCACCACAGCCGTCATACACACAGTGATACTACATGCACGCTCACCACAGCCGTCATACACACAGTGATACTACATGCACGCTCACCACAGCCGCCATACACACAGTGATACTACATGCACGCTCACCACAGCCGTCATACACACAGTGATACTACATGCACGCTCACCACAGCCGTCATACACACAGTGATACTACATGCACGCTCACCACAGGCGTCATACACACAGTGATACTACATGCACGCTCACCACAGCCGACATACACACAGTGATACTACATGCACGCTCACCACAGGCGTCATACACACAGTGATACTACATGCACGCTCACCACAGGCGTCATACACACAGTGATACTACATGCACGCTCACCACAGGCGTCATACACACAGTGATACTACATGCACGCTCACCACAGCCGTCATACACACAGTGATACTACATGCACGCTTACCACAGCCGTCATACACACAGTGATACTACATGCATGCTCACCACAGGCGTCATACACACAGTGATACTACATGCACGCTCACCACAAGCGTCATACTTAGTTATACTACATGCACGCTCACCACAAGCGTCATACTTAGTTATACTACATGCATGCTCACTACAGGCATCATACACACAGTGATACTACATGCACGCTCACCACAGGAGTCATACACAGTGATACTACATGCACGCTCACCACAGCCGTCATACACACAGTGATACTACATGCACGCTCACCACAAGCGTCATACTTAGGTATACTACATGCACGCTCACCACCAGCGTCATACTTAGTTATACTACATGCATGCTCACTACAGGCATCATACACACAGTGATACTACATGCACGCTCACCACAGGCGTCATACACAGTGATACTACATGTACGCTCACCACAGCCGTCATACACACAGTGATACTACATGCACGCTCACCACAAGCGTCATACTTAGTTATACTACATGCATGCTCACCACAAGCGTCATACTTAGTTATACTACATGCACGCTCACTACAGGCATCATACACACAGTGATACTACATGCACGCTCACCACAGGCGTCATACACACAGTGATACTACATGCACGCTCACCACAAGCGTCATACTTAGTTATACTACATGCACGCTCACCACAAGCGTCATACTTAGTTATACTACATGCATGCTCACTACAGGCATCATACACACAGTGATACTACATGCACGCTCACCACAGGCGTCATACACAGTGATACTACATGCACGCTCACCACAGGCGTCATACACACAGTGATACTATATGCACGCTCACCACAAGCGTCATACTTAGTTATCCTACATGCACGCTCACCACAGGCGTCATACACACAGTGATACTATATGCACGCTCACCACAAGCGTCATACTTAGTTATACTACATGCACGCTCACTACAGGCATCATACACACAGTAATATGGACGCACATCAGCCCCTACGTTTTTAGTGCCGCAATGTCTGCCATCAAGTCAGCATAAGGCACGATGAAGCTTTATAACAACCGGTACCACACAGCAGGGTCACAGCAGAGAGTATCACATTATAGGATCAGATACATAGGGTCAGCAGACAGTATTAAGGCCCTATTACACGAAATGATTATCGGCCGTTACGGACGATAATCGTCTTCTGCAATAGAAGACACCAATCGTTAGAGTTGTTTGTCTTTCAACATGTTGAAAGACAAACGACAAATATAGCAGCGATCTGCTGCCGTCTCCCCGTAGAATAGGAGCTGAATAAGAGACTTCCGCTATCTGCTATTGGCTGCCTGGACGATCAGCGATCACCCGAGCAGCTCCCCGCCGATCCCTCCATCGCCCCGTGTAATAGGGGCTTTAGGCCCCGTTCCCACTGAGCAAAGCTAGCGGAATTCCGCGACGGAATTGTCCGCCGCGGAATGCCGTTAGCCTCCCGCTCATAATGGGACTCTATGGGAGGCGCGCGCTCCTGCCCTGTCCGCGCTGAAGAATGAACATGTTCATTCTTCAGCGCGTATAGAGCAGCAGCGCGCGCCTCCCATAGAGTCCCATTATGAGCGGGAGGCTAACGGCATTCCGCGGCGGACAATTCCGTCGCGGAATTCCGCTAGCTTTGCTCAGTGGGAACGTGGCCTTATACATGATAGGATTAGATACACAGGCTCAGCAGAAAGTATCACCCATGATAGGATTAGATACACAAGTTTAGCATGCAGCATCGCAGATGATAGTTGAGATACAGTAGCTCAGCACACTGTATCACACAATAGGTAGATACAGTATTTATTACACAGTATCACACGATAGGCTTAGATACACAGGCTCAGCAGAAAGTATCACCCATGATAGGATTAGATACACAGGTTTAGCAGGCAGCATCGCAGATGATAGTTGAGATACAGTAGCTTAACACACAGTATCACACAATAGGTAGATACAGTATTTATTACACAGTATCACACATGATAGGCTTAGATACACAGGCTCAGTAGGCAGTATCACACAATAGGTAGGTACAGTATAACATATGACAGGGCTTAGATACACAGGCTCAGCAGACCCTGTCACATGTTACTTTCTACTGAACTGTACATCTCACCCTGTAACATGTGACAGGGTCTGCTGAGCCTGTGTATCTAAGCCCTGTCATATGTTATACTGTCTGATAAATACTGTACCTACCTATTGTGTGATACTGCCTGCTGAGCCTGTGTATCTAAGCCTATCGTATGATACTGTGTAATAAATACTGCATCTACCTATTGTGTGATACAGTGTGCTGAGCTACTGTATCTCAACTATCATCTGCGATGCTGCATGCTAAACCTGTGTATCTAATCCTATCATGGGTGATAGGCTTAGATACACAGGCTCAGAAGAGAGTATCACCCATGATAGGATTAGATACACAGGTTTAGCATGCAGCATCGCAGATGATAGTTGAGATACAGTAGCTTAACACACAGTATCACACAATAGGTAGATACAGTATTTATTACACAGTATCATACGATAGGCTTAGATACACAGGCTCAGAAGAGAGTATCACCCATGATAGGATTAGATACACAGGTTTAGCATGCAGCATCACAGATGATAGTTGAGATACAGTAGCTCAGCACACTGTATCACACAATAGGTAGATGCAGTATTTATTACACAGTATCATACGATAGGCTTAGATACACAGGCTCAGCAGGCAGTATCACACAATAGGTAGGTACAGTATTTATCAGACAGTATAACATATGACAGGGCTTAGATACACAGGCTCAGCAGACCCTGTCACATGTTACAGGGTGAGATGTACAGTTCAGTAGAAAGTAACATGTGACAGGGTCTGCTGAGCCTGTGTATCTAAGCCCTGTCATATGTTATACTGTACCTACCTATTGTGTGATACTGCCTGCTGAGCCTGTGTATCTAAGCCTATCATGTGTGATACTTTCTACTTAACTGTACATCTCACCCTGTATCACACATGATAGGCTTAGATACACAGGCTCAGCTGACAGTATCACATGTGGTAGGATTGGATACAGCAGGTCAGCAGACAGAAGCACACATGGTAGGATGAGATATACAGTTGAGGAGATAGTATCACACATGATAGGCTTAGATACACTGGATTTGATACTTGTAGCTACATCTCAGTGTTATCCCTGTGATGGGAATGCCGGGGGGTCCCCCTGGGGCGCTCCACCATCCTGCCCTGGGTCCTGATCCTGCATATACACAAGTATCAGATGTGACACGGAGCAGATCTCCCGGCGAGGTGTCTTCTTCTTCTTCTTCTTCCTCACATATGAGTCTTGGCTGTAGAAGATGCTGGGGGGAGGGGGGGGGGATGTTATAAGAGCGGAGGGAGAAGGGACGGGATTTTTTCTTTCCTCTTTTCTCGCAGTTTATTTACTTAGCGTGGAACGGCCTTTGTGGACGTCGCCGCGGACTCCGAGCTTCAAATGTAGAGAAAATTGAGCGAGGACTCTCTTCAGCCAAATGAAGCATTGCCCTTAAATGGTAAAAGCTCCCGGAGTGATTGAGAGGGCGGCCGGAGACGCAGCAACTAAAAGACTAATTTGCTTTTTTGGTTGGTAATCTGCAGAACCAGGAACACACGGCATTCCCAGGGACGAGCCGGGAGGGCAGCCCGAGCATGCGGAAAAGTGTCCGTCGCTGCCACTCCATCCCGCCACTAAAGTCCTGATCACTCCAGGCAATGGAAACCGCAGCTGGTGAGTAAATCCTTAAACTTTATTCCCCCTCGCCGCAATTTTTCCGGACGCAAATAGTAACGAAAGTCAGACGTCCGGTGTATGGATGGAATTGTTAGGACGTAAACTTGTGAGTGGTGAATGGGACCTATAGGTTATAGGATGTATAATAAAGGCGGCGTACTGCGCAATGGTGGTGCAAACTCGCGTCATAGACCTATGACATCATACGTGCAGATGTGATGTCATGCCATAGGACAAGGATAGAAGGAAACCCTCCAGCTGTTGCAAAACTACAACTCCCAGCATTCCTTGACAGGCAAGATTAGGGATGGGGAACCTTCGGCCTTCCAGCTGATGCAAAACTACAACTCCCATCATGCCTGGACAGCCGAAGGCTGTCCAGGCATGATGGGAGTTGTAGTTTTGCAACAGCTGGAGGGCCAAAGGTTCCCCATCCCTGCTATAGGAATACATTACAGCGACACAACCAAAGGCCCTATTACACGAAGCGATTATCAGCCGATACCGGCCTTATTAGATGGGACGATTATCGTGCAAAAAATCGTTATATCGTTCGATTTAAATCGTACTGTGTAATTGCAGGCAACCATCGAAAAAACATTCGTGTGTCATTGATCGTTAATTTAGGGCCCTATTTCTCCGGACGATTATCGTTCGCATAATCGTTACGATTAACGATCTATTGAGAAAGACCTGAAAACGTTCACTCGTTTCCATGGAACGATAATCACTACTTATGATCGTATTTGCGATCGTCCTTTCTTCGCTATTTCTTCGCGTTTGTATCTACTGCGAACGATCGAACGACGTCTTATTCAATGCGAACGTTTTGCAAACGAGCAACGATAAAAATAGGTCCAGGTCTTATGGTACTTTTACACGGAGCGATAATTCGCCGATCGCACGATTAACGATTTTGAATGAACAATGTTTTTTTTTATAACGATCAGCGCTTACACGGAACGCTACATCGTACGGAAAAATCGTTATGCGATCGTTTAAGCCTATCTCACACATAGGTGAATGTCTACACGGATCTGCGAATTTTTTGCGAACGACCAACGATAATTTAAGAACATGTTGAAAAATCAAAATGAATGATTTCTCGCTCGTCATTTGATCATTCACTGCGTTTACACGTACGATTATCGTTCGAATTCGATCGTTATCGTGCAAAAACGAACGATCAATCGTTCCGTGTAAAAGGACCATTATAAAGCGATCAACGATTTCTCGTTCGGTCGTTAATCGTTAACTGCATTTCAACCCAACGATTATCGTTTGGATTTGATCGATTTTACGATAATCTAGAATAGGGCCCTTAGATCTAAACCTAAAATTATCGCTAATTTTCGCGTTTTTTTCACTAATCGTTCAGTGTAATTGCACATTGTCTATTGTTTTGCCGGGATCGGAAGCAATAAACGTTCACAGTAACGATCGCAGTAACGACTGTAATGGTCCGTTTACACAAAGCGATAATTCGCCCAATCGATCGTTTAACGATTTTGAAGCAACGATTTGGTTTTTATAACAATCAGCGTTTAGACGAATAAATCGTTAGAAAAACCGTTATTGTGATCGTTTTAAGATCGCCTAAGCCCGTCTCACACACAGGGTGAATCTTTGAAAGAATGTTTACACGAAGCGATCTGCGAATTTTTAGCGAACGACCAATGATAATTTGAGAACATGTTGAAAGATCACAATGAACGATTTTTTCGCTGGTCGCTTGATCGTTCGCTGTGTTTACACAAGCCGATTATCGCTCAAATGGGATCGTTATTGCGAAAATTCGAACGCCAATCGTTCCGTGTAAACGCAGCATAAGATCTGATCATGATTTAGCAATTATTGGCATTGCCACCTTAAGTAAATCATCCGTGTAGCGTATCTATAAGGTATCTATAAAGCCTTGAGGGGTTCATCTATCTATAATCCATTGATTGATTATTGATCCATCAGCTTCCACTCCCCATGGTGATATCAGTTCAATATATTATTATATTACTGAGGGTAGTGTCTTCTGATCATACCTCACCAATTATTGGCATTGCCATTTAAAGGGGTAGTTCACTAAATAACATTTCTTTCTAATTAAGTGGTGACAGAATGCGCCAGAGATTTCTAACTTCTATTAAAAAATCTCCAGTCTTCCAGTACTTATCAGCTGCTGTATGTCCTGCAGGAAGTGGTGCATTCTCCTCAGTCTTTCAGTACTTATCAGCTGCTGTATGCCCTGCATAAGTGGTTTATTCTCTCCAGTTTTCCAGTACGTATCATCTGCTGTATGCTCTACAGGAAGTGTATTCTCTCCAGTCTTCCAGTACTTATCAGCTGCTGTATGTCCTGCATAAGTGGTGTATAGTCTCCAGTCTTCCTGTACTTATCAGCTGCTGTATGCCCTGCATAAGTGGTGTATCCTCTCCAGTCTTCCAGTACTTCCAGCTGCTGTATGTCCTGCAGGAAGTGGTGTATCCTCTACAGATTTCCAGTACTTATCAGCTGCTGTATGTCCTGCAGGAAGTGGTGTATTCCTTCCAGTCTGACACAGTGCTCTCTCCTGCCACCTCTGTCCATGTCAGGAACTGTCCAGAGCAGGAGAGGTTTTCTATGAGGGATTTGCAGCTGTTCTGGACAGTTCCTGACATAGACAGAGGTGGCAGCAGACTGAAGAGAATACACCACTTCCTGCAGGACATACAGCAGCTGATAAGTACCGGAAGATTAAAGATTTTTTTGTTATATAAGAAGTAAATTACTAATCTCTGGCACCAGTTTATTTGAAGAATTTATTTAGCCTATGTAATCCTCTATAGCAGCTTGGAGGACCCATTGTGCATCTCTCCACCCATAACCCATTGGAGGCCTTAGTCAGTGTATAGTGCAGACTGTCTGTATCCCTCCTGTGTGGTGATGGGGAGCGGCCGCCTCTCCACCAGGGACCCCCACATACGTCTGGGGTCATCTCCATACATCACAGTGTTCTATCCTGGGAAAGCTTCGCTGAGGCATTCTCATGAGGAACATCTGGTGTCGTGTCTGTGTCGCCCCGGTGTCAGTAAGTGAGAAGGATTCTCTATTCTACATCAGTCAGATGCCTGGACTCTCAGCATGTCCGGACAGCCAGTGGCTGGGAGTTGTAGTTCTGCAACAAGATGGAGAACACTTGTGTAGCCTTTGTCTTTATAGGAGTCCCTTCTGTCTGCTTCGAGGGCTCCTCCTGTTCCTTAGTCCTATAACGCTGTAGGGTATTAGACTTATCGTTCTGTGATATCACGTTATATCGTTCTGCGACTATTATATTATTATATCGTTCTGTGATATCACGTTATATCGTTCTGCGGCTATTATTATATCGTTCTGTGATATCACGTTATATCGTTCTGCGGCTATTATTATATCGTTCTGTGATATCACGTTATATCGTTCTGCGGCTATTATTATATCGTTCTGTGATATCACGTTATATCGTTCTGCGGCTATTATATTATTATATCGTTCTGTGATATCACGTTATATCGTTCTGCGGCTATTATTATATTATTATATCGTTCTGTGATATCACGTTATATCATTCTGCGGCTATTATATTATTATTATATCGTTCTGTGATATCACGTTATATCGTTCTGCGGCTATTATATTATATCGTTCTGTGATATCACGTTATATCGTTCTGCGGCTATTATATTATATTATTATATCGTTCTGCGACTATTATTATACGAACTGGAGAGAATGGAACGGCTGCACATCCCATCTATGGCTGATACTAATGCCGCTAGGCCTATATTAAAAATCAACACCAGAGTGTCTGTATATGAATTGATCAAGCCACATTGCCCCGTGTACCACCGCGCAGGTCCTCTGGTCCACACGGGTCCCTACGCTAACTCCACACCGTGTCGGTCAGCGGCCACCAACCCCGCAAAGCGTGCACGTGCAGGGAAGGGAGGCCATGGAACGGCCCTGCAACCCCAATGTCACAGGACCAGACCCAAAAAGCCCCACCAAAACCCAGCCAGCACCACCGGCGGGGAAGGCTGCCCCCAAACGACACAAGTATGGATATGGTATTACACTTACCATTGCTGCTCTCACAGAATGGGAAAAACATAGGGTCCAGACATGTGAGCACAGACATATCCTGCTAATTTTGGTCGTGTGGGTCTTATAAAGGAGTGCTAGCTGTTCAGAGAGGGAGAACTGTAAAACACGAACTGGAGAGAATGGAACGGCTGCACATCCCATCTATGGCTGATACTAATGCCGCTCGGCCTATATTAAAAATCAACACCAGAGTGTCTGTATATGAGGCACGAGGTACATGGGGCAGTATGGCTTGATCAATTCATACACAAAATTCTGATGTGTTTTTTATTTAGCCAAGCGGCACTAGTATCAGCCATAGGTGTGAGGTGCAGCACTCTGTTTCTTCCCTGAACCGCATTTTGTTTCTCTCTTTTCTCCGTGTTTTGCACTCCTCCTGGTGAGACCCACATGGCCGCAATTAGCAGGAGACACCTGAGTGCACATGGTTTTAATCCCTCCTGTTTTTTCCCATTCTGTTTGCTGCAGCTATGGTGAGTGTAATTCCTTATCCAGACTTGTGCTGCTTGGGGGCGACCTTCTCCGCCGGCGGTGCTGGCCGGGTTCTGGTGTGGTGTTTTTGGGTCTGGTCCTGTGGCATGGGGGTCGCAGGGCCGTCCCATGGCCCCCGTTCCCTGGCTGTGCACGCCTGCGGGGTTGGTGGCCACTGACTGGCACGGTGTGGACTTAGTGTAGGGACCCATGTGTATCAGATACCGGCACGAGGTACATGGGGCAGTATGGCTTGATCAATTCATACACAAAATTCTGATGTGTTTTTTATTTAGCCTAGGGGCACTAGTATCAGCCATAGGTGTGAGGTGCAGCACTCTGTTTCTTCCCTGAACCGCATTATATTATTATATCGTTCTGTGATATCACGTTATATCGTTCTGCGGCTATTATTATATTATATCGTTCCGTGATATCACGTTATATCGTTCTGCGGCTATTATATTATTATTATATCGTTCTGTGATATCACGTTATATTGTTCTGCGGCTATTATTATATTATATCGTTCTGTGACTATACGGTATATATCAGCTCACCATGCGGAGTGTCTGATTCCATTTGCCGCGTAGATCTTCCATACAGGATGTGTTGTGTACCTGCGGAGACTTGTGCAGACCCCCATAGCCTATAGTAGGTACAGAGGCCGACCTGCCCCTCCCCCAGCTCCATGCAGGATCGGCACTCATAGGGTTACCAGTCAGTTGGCCGCTTTATTTTCTCCACGTTGTACAATGTAACCGAGAAAATGATTGTTACCTGTGAGAGAACAAGGCAGCAAAACCACAAACGTAATGCTGACCGGACTACTATACTGCTATATACCCCCCCATACTGCTATATACCCCCATACTGCTATATACCCCCATACTGCTATATACCTCCATACTGCTATATACCCCCATACTGTTATACCCCCATACTGCTATATAACCCCATACTGCTATATACCTCCATACTGCTATATAACCCCATACTGCTATATACCCCATACTGCTAAGAAGGATATGAAGAGACGGCACTCCGGATTTAAATTGAAAAACAAAAGTGGTTTATTCACCCATCATATTGATGGGTGAATAAACCACTTCTGTTTTTCACTTTAAATCCGGAGTGCCGTCTCTTCATATCCTTCTTTGTTGAATTGGGAGCCTGTGGGAGATTGTGCACCCACCTGAGCCTTTGTGCCGCACAGTGCCGTTCAGCAACCAGTTATTTCCCCCATACTGCTATATACCCCCATACTGCTATATACCCCCATACTGTAATACCCCCATACTGCTATATACCCCCATACTGTAATACCCCCATACTGCTATATACCCCCATACTGTAATACCCCCATACTGCTATATACCCCCATACTGTAATACCCCCATACTGCTATATACCCCCATACTGTAATACCCCCATACTGCTATATACCCCCATACTGTAATACCCCCATACTGCTATATACCCCCATACTGCTATATACCCCCATACTGCTATATACCCCCATACTGTAATACCCCCATACTGCTATATACCACCATACTGCTATATACCCCCATACTGCTATATACCACCATACTGCTATATACCCCATACTGCTATATACCCCCATACTGCTATATACCACCATACTGTAATACCCCCATACTGCTATATACCACCATACTGCTATATACCCCCATACTGTAATACCCCCATACTGTAATACCCCCATACTGCTATATACCCCCATACTGTAATACCCCCATACTGTAATACCCCCATACTGTAATACCCCCATACTGCTATATACCCCCATACTGTAATACCCCCATACTGCTATATACCCCCATACTGCTATATACCCCCATACTGCTATATACTACCATACTGCTATATACCACCATACTGCTATATACCCCCATACTGCTATATACCCCCATACTGCTATATACTACCATACTGCTATATACCACCATACTGCTATATACCCCCATACTGCTATATACCCCCATACTGCTATATACCCCCATACTGCTATATACCACCATACTGCTATATACCCCCATACTGCTATACTGGTATATGCTACTGTGATGGTGTGTGGCACTGTGTATGACAACAACCCAGTATGCTAGTATTACCATCAGAGTACCATAAATTATCAAAATGCCATATACTATCAAAGTGTCATACATCATCACATTGACACACACCATCACAGTACCATATACCATTACAGTGCATCAAAGTGCCACATACCATCACAGTGGCATACTCCATCACAGTGCCACATACACATCACAGTGCCATACTCCATCACAGTGCCACATACACATCACAGTGCCACACTCCATCACAGTGCCACATACACATCACAGTGCCACACTCCATCACAGTGCCACATACACATCACAGTGCCATACTCCATCACAGTGCCATACTCCATCACAGTGCCACACTCCATCACAGTGCCACATACACATCACAGTGCCATACTCCATCACAGTGCCATACTCCATCACAGTGCCACACTCCATCACAGTGCCACATACACATCACAGTGCCATACTCCATCACAGTGCCATACTCCATCACAGTGCCATACTCCATCACAGTGCCATACTCCATCACAGTGCCATACTCCATCACAGTGCCATACTCCATCACAGTGCCACACTCCATCACAGTGCCACACTCCATCACAGTGCCACATACACATCACAGTGCCATACTCCATCACAGTGCCACACTCCATCACAGTGCCACATACACATCACAGTGCCATACTCCATCACAGTGCCATACTCCATCACAGTGCCACACTCCATCACAGTGCCACATACACATCACAGTGCCATACTCCATCACAGTGCCACATACACATCAGTGCCATACTCCATCACAGTGCCACATACACATCACAGTGCCATACTCCATCAGTGCCACATACACATCACAGTGCCATACTCCATCACAGTGCCACATACACATCACAGTGCCATACTCCATCAGTGCCACATACACATCACAGTGCCATACTCCATCACAGTGCCATACTCCATCACAGTGCCATACTCCATCACAGTGTCACACTCCATCACAGTGCCACATACACATCACAGTGCCATACTCCATCACAGTGCCACATACACATCACAGTGCCATACTCCATCAGTGCCACATACACATCACAGTGCCATACACATTACAGTGCCATACACCATCACAGTGCCATATACACATCACCGTGTCATAAGACATTACAGTGCCATACACATCACAGTGCCGTACACCATCACAGTGTCATACACCATCACAGTGCCGTACACCATCACAGTGTCATAAGCCATCACAGTTCTACCCACATTATATAGCGGTACTTCACAACTATTACACCTCATGCACAGTACCACCGGGACATAATACTGCAGGAAAAGTGCAGGTAAAACCAATGGGGAAATATCCTTCTCTGCTGAGAGAGTGCTACACTTGTATCCGGTCTACACAATCCTCTGTGAGATGAACATATACAATGTATCAGTGCAGGTAATGTATTGTCAGGACTGGATGTAACTGTAGCAGACCCCCAGCTGTCTCAGGAATCAGCGCCAGGAATCAGTGTCAGGTATCAGTGTCAGGTATCAGTGTCAGGTATCAGTGTCAGGTATCAGTGTCAGGTATCAGTGTCAGGTATGGCTTATGGGATTCTGGATGTAACTAGGATAGATCCCATTTACTGACAGCAAAGATCCTGAAATGGTAAAAAAAGATGGAGGATGCCTCATTGTACAGTGACTGATCACTATATATGTGATGTATAGTGCAGCAGTCCTGATCCTGACACCCTGCCCAGTCCCGATCCTGACACCCTGCCCAGTCCCGATCCTGACACCCTGCCCAGTCCCGATCCTGACACCCTGCCCGGTCCCGATCTTGACACCCTGCTCGGTCCCGATCCTGACACCCTGCTCGGTCCCGATCCTGACACCCTGCTCGGTCCCGATCCTGACACCCTGCTCGGTCCCGATCCTGACACCCTGCTCGGTCCCGATCCTGACACCCTGCTCGGTCCCGATCCTGACACCCTGCTCGGTCCCGATCCTGACACCCTGCTCGGTCCCGATCCTGACACCCTGCTCGGTCCCGATCCTGACACCCTGCCCGGTCCCGATCCTGAGACCCTGCCCAGTCCTGGTCCTGAGACCCTGCCCGGTCCTGGTCCTGAGACCCTGCCCGGTCCTGATCCTGACACCCTGCCCGGTCCTGGTCCTGAGACCCTGCCCGGTCCTGGTCCTGACACCCTGCCCAGTCCTGGTCCTGAGACCCTGTCCCTTAGACCCCATCAGTGCGGTGTTTCCGGTGAGGCGGTGTCAGGATAATGTCACACTGTGTTCTCCGGCACTATATACACAGATGACTTCTAACCATAACAGCCGCCTGAATGATCCCAGGATTGAGGAAATTTACACTTGTATTTCTCGGTATTTCCCCCCCTGGATCCCGTCCAAACATCACTCTCTGGAGATGAATGACTCCACGCTGATCCCCGCTGATCCCTCTGTTCTCCCACGCCGGCTGCACATAATGCTGAATTGATGACTGATTAGTGATTATTTCCTATGACTATCTCCTCCTGTGACTATCCTGCTGAGCTGTCAGCCATAGATGTAGCCGGGGTATGGATGGGTTATTTCAGGTATAATGCATCTAATAGGAAAACCATCTGCAGAATAAAATGTCAGGAATACAGTGAGCACTGACACAGGAGAGAGCAGGGGTGCCTGGGAAAAGGACTCAGCGTGAACATATAGCCTCATCAGAAGCGTCTGTGGTTTCTCTGGTTTGTATATGGAGACTTTACGTAACCACAATATCATCAGCTGCCAAGGACTAAAGTGCAGAGTCAGTGCTGTCTTGGCTGGAGCAGTGGCCTGGTGTCCTGGATGTGATGTGGAGTCCTGGTGTTATGGATGTGATGTGGAGTCCTGGTGTCCTGGATGTGATGTGGAGTCCTGGTGTCCTGGATGTGATGTGGAGTCCTGGTGTCCTGGATGTGATGTGGACTCCTGGTGTCCTGGATGTGATGTGGACTCCTGGTGTCCTGGATGTTATGTGGAGTCCTGGTGTCCTGGATGTGATGTGGACTCCTGGTGTCCTGGATGTGATGTGGACTCCTGGTGTCCTGGATGTGATGTGGACTCCTGGTGTCCTGGATGTGATGTGGAGTCCTGGTGTCCTGGATGTGATGTGGAGTCCTGGTGTCCTGGATGTGATGTGGAGTCCTGGTGTCCTGGATGTGATGTGGAGTCCTGGTGTCCTGGATGTGATGTGGAGTCCTGGTGTCCTGGATGTTATGTGGAGTCCTGGTGTCCTGGATGTTATGTGGAGTCCTGGTGTCCTGGATGTTATGTGGAGTCCTGGTGTCCTGGATGTTATGTGGAGTCCTGGTGTCCTGGATGTTATGTGGAGTCCTGGTGTCCTGGATGTTATGTGGAGTCCTGGTGTCCTGGATGTGATGTGGAGTCCTGGTGTCCTGGATGTGATGTGGAGTCCTGGTGTCCTGGCTGTGATGTGGAGTCCTGGTGTCCTGGCTGTGATGTGGAGTCCTGGTGTCCTGGCTGTGATGTGGAGTCCTGGTGTCCTGGATGTGATGTGCAGTCCTGGTGTCCTGGATGTGATGTGCAGTCCTGGTGTCCTGGATGTGATGTGCAGTCCTGGTGTCCTGGATGTGATGTGCAGTCCTGGTGTCCTGGATGTGATGTGCAGTCCTGGTGTCCTGGATGTGATGTGCAGTCCTGGTGTCCTGGATGTGATGTGCAGTCCTGGTGTCCTGGATGTGATGTGCAGTCCTGGTGTCCTGGATGTGATGTGCAGTCCTGGTGTCCTGGATGTGATGTGCAGTCCTGGTGTCCTGGATGTGATGTGCAGTCCTGGTGTCCTGGATGTGATGTGCAGTCCTGGTGTCCTGGATGTGATGTGCAGTCCTGGTGTCCTGGATGTGATGTGCAGTCCTGGTGTCCTGGATGTGATGTGCAGTCCTGGTGTCCTGGATGTGATGTGCAGTCCTGGTGTCCTGGATGTGATGTGCAGTCCTGGTGTCCTGGATGTGATGTGGAGTCCTGGTGTCCCGGATGCAATGGGGAGTCCCGGATGTGATGTGGAGTCCTGGAGTCCTGGTTTTGATATGGAGTCCTGGTGTCCTGGCTGTGATATGGAGTCCTTGTGTCCTGGATGTGATATGGAGTCCTGGTGTCCTGGTTTTGATATGGAGTCCTGGTGCCCTGCCTGTGATATGGAGTCCTGGTGCCCTGGCTGTGATGTGGAGTCCTGGTGTCCTGGCTGTGATGTGGAGTCCTGGTGTCCTGGCTGTGATGTGGAGTCCTGGTGTCCTGGCTGTGATATGGAGTCCTGGTGTCCTGGCTGTGATATGGAGTCCTGGTGTCCTGGCTGTGATATGGAGTCCTGGTGTCCTGGCTGTGATATGGAGTCCTGGTGTCCTGGCTGTGATATGGAGTCCTGGCTGTGATATGGAGTCCTGGTGTCCTGGCTGTGATATGGAGTCCTGGTGTCCTGCCTGTGATATGGAGTCCTGGTGTCCTGCCTGTGATATGGAGTCCTGGTGTCCTGCCTGTGATATGGAGTCCTGGTGTCCTGCCTGTGATATGGAGTCCTGGTGTCCTGCCTGTGATATGGAGTCCTGGTGTCCTGCCTGTGATATGGAGTCCTGGTGCCCTGGATGTGATATGGAGTCCTGGTTGTGATATGGAGTCCTGGTGTCCTGGCAGTGATATGGAGTCCTGGTTGTGATATGGATTCCTGGTGTCCTGGTTGTGATATGGATTCCTGGTGTCCTGGCAGTGATATGGAGTCCTGGTTGTGATTTGGAGTCCTGGTTGTGATTTGGAGTCCTGGTTGTGATATGGAGTCCTGGTTGTGATATGGAGTCCTGGTTGTGATATGGAGTCCTGGTGTCCTGGCTGTTATGTGGAGTCCTGGTGTCCTGGCTGTGATGTGGAGTCCTGGTGTCCTGGCTGTGATGTGGAGTCCTGGTGTCCTGGCTGTGATGTGGAGTCCTGGAGTCCAGGCTCTATAGCCACTCGCTTACTCCTTTGCAGACAGTGGTAGGGGATGTACCATCACAGCTCTCAGCTCAGATACTTTTTGCATGAGTCACAGCTCCAGGAGAAGCCATTGTTTAGCAGTAAGATTGAGAATGAGAGGTTGTGATGAGCTGAGGAGGATAAGGAAGAGGGGGACAGTGCAGGAGGAGGAGGAGAGGGGAACAGTGCAGGAGGAGGAGGGACAGTGCAGGAGGAGGAGGAGAGGGGAACAGTGCAGGAGGAGGAGGGACAGTGCAGGAGGAGGAGGAGAGGGGAACAGTGCAGGAGGAGGAGGGACAGTGCAGGAGGAGGAGGAGAGGGGAACAGTGCAGGAGGAGGGGGACAGTGCAGGAGGAGGAGGAGAGGGGAACAGTGCAGGAGGAGGAGGGACAGTGCAGGAGGAGGAGGAGAGGGGAACAGTGCAGGAGGAGGAGGGACAGTGCAGGAGGAGGAGGAGAGGGGAACAGTGCAGGAGGGGAGAGGGGGACAGTGCAGGAGGAGGAGGAGAGGGGAACAGTGCAGGAGGAGAGGGGAACAGTGCAGGAGGAGGAGGAGGGACAGTGCAGGAGGAGTAGGAGAGACAGTGCAGGAGGAGGAGGGACAGTGCAGGAGGAGTAGGAGAGACAGTGCAGGAGGAGGAGGGAACAGTGCAGGAGGAGGAGGGAACAGTGCAGGAGGAGGAGGGAACAGTGCAGGAGGAGGAGGGAACAGTGCAGGAGGAGGAGGGACAGTGCAGGAGGAGGAGGGACAGTGCAGAAGGAGGAGGGACAGTGCAGAAGGAGGAGGGACAGTGCAGGAGGAGGAGGGAACAGTGCAGGAGGAGGAGGGACAGTGCAGGAGGAGTAGATGGGACAGTGCAGGAGGAGGAGGGACAGTGCAGGAGGAGGAGGGAACAGTGCAGGAGGAGGGGTGACAGTGCAGGAGGAGGAGGGAACAGTGCAGGAGGAGTAGATGGGACAGTGCAGGAGGAGTAGATGGGACAGTGCAGGAGGAGGGACAGTGTATGAGGTGGAGAAGGGACAGTGCAGGAGAAGAAGGAGAAACAATGCAGGAGGAGGAACACTGCAGGAGGAGGGGGGAGAACAGTGCAGGAGGAGGACGGACAGTGTAGGAGGAAGAACAGTGCAGGAGGTGGAGGAAGGACTTTGCAAGAGAAGAGGGGGGAACAATGCAGGAGGAGGAGGAGGGGGAACAGTGCAGGAGGAGAAGGGACAATGCAGCAGGAGAAGAAGGAACAGTGCAGGAGGTGGAAGAGAGACAGTACAGGAGGTGAAGAGGAAAACAGTGCAGGAGGAGAAGGTGGGAACAGAGCAGGAGGAGTAGGAGAGACAGTGCAGGAGGAGGAGGAGTGACAGTGCAGGGGGAGGGGAGAACAGTGCAGGAGGAGAAGGGGGAACAGTGCAGGAGGTGGAAGAGAGACAGTACAGGAGGAAAAGAGGAAAACAGTGCAGTAGTAGGAGGGACAGTGCAGGAGGAGGAGGAGGGGGTAACAGTGCAGGAGTAGGAGAGACAGTGCAGGATGAGAAGGTGGGAACAGTTCAGGAGGAGGAGGAGGGACAGTGCAGGAGGAGTAGGAGAGACAGTGCAGGAGGAGGAGGGACAGTGCAGGAGGAGGAGGGACAGTGCAGGAGGAGGGACAGTGCAGGAGGAGGAGGAGAGACAGTGCAGGAGGAGGAGGGACAGTGCAGGAGGAGGAGGAGGGACAGTGCAGGAGGAGTAGGAGAGACAGTGCAGGAGTAGGAGAGACAGTGCAGGAGGAGGAGGGACAGTGCAGGAGGAGGAGGGACAGTGCAGGAGGAGGAGGAGGGACAGTGCAGGAGGAGTAGGAGAGACAGTGCAGGAGTAGGAGAGACAGTGCAGGAGGAGGAGGGACAGTGCAGGAGGAGGAGGAGAGACAGTGCAGGAGGAGGAGGGACAGTGCAGGAGGAGGAGGGACAGTGCAGGAGGAGGAGGAGGGACAGTGCAGGAGGAGTAGGAGAGACAGTGCAGGAGTAGGAGAGACAGTGCAGGAGGAGGAGGGACAGTGCAGGAGGAGGAGGGACAGTGCAGGAGGAGGAGGGACAGTGCAGGAGGAGTAGGAGAGACAGTGCAGGAGGAGGAGGGACAGTGCAGGAGGAGGAGGGACAGTGCAGGAGGAGGAGGGACAGTGCAGGAGGAGGAGGGACAGTGCAGGAGGAGGAGGAGGGACAGTGCAGGAGAAGTAGGAGAGACAGTGCAGGAGAAGTAGGAGAGACAGTGCAGGAGGAGGAGGGACAGTGCAGGAGGAGGAGGGACAGTGCAGGAGGAGGAGGGAACAGTGCAGGAGGAGGGGTGACAGTGCAGGAGGAGGAGGGACAGTGCAGGAGGAGGAGAGACAGTGCAGGAGGAGGAGAGACAGTGCAGGAGGAGGAGGGAACAGTGCAGGAGGAGGAGGGAACAGTGCAGGAGGAGGAGGGACAGTGCAGGAGGAGGAGGGACAGTGCAGGAGGAGGAGGAGAGGGGAACAGTGCAGGAGGAGGAGGAGGAGGGGAACAGTGCAGGAGGGGAGAGGGGGACAGTGCAGGAGGAGGAGGAGAGGGGAACAGTGCAGGAGGAGGAGGAGAGGGGAACAGTGCAGGAGGAGGAGGAGGGACAGTGCAGAAGGAGGAGGGACAGTGCAGGAGGAGGAGGGAACAGTGCAGGAGGAGGAGGGACAGTGCAGGAGGAGTAGATGGGACAGTGCAGGAGGAGGAGGGACAGTGCAGGAGGAGGAGGGAACAGTGCAGGAGGAGGGGTGACAGTGCAGGAGGAGGAGGGAACAGTGCAGGAGGAGTAGATGGGACAGTGCAGGAGGAGTAGATGGGACAGTGCAGGAGGAGGGACAGTGTATGAGGTGGAGAAGGGACAGTGCAGGAGAAGAAGGAGAAACAATGCAGGAGGAGGAACACTGCAGGAGGAGGGGGGAGAACAGTGCAGGAGGAGGACGGACAGTGTAGGAGGAAGAACAGTGCAGGAGGTGGAGGAAGGACTTTGCAAGAGAAGAGGGGGGAACAATGCAGGAGGAAGTAGGAGAGACAGTGCAGGAGGAGGAGGGACAGTGCAGGAGGAGGAGGGAACAGTGCAGGAGGAGGGGTGACAGTGCAGGAGGAGGAGGGACAGTGCAGGAGGAGGAGAGACAGTGCAGGAGGAGGAGGGAACAGTGCAGGAGGAGGAGGGAACAGTGCAGGAGGAGGAGGGACAGTGCAGGAGGAGGAGGAGAGGGGAACAGTGCAGGAGGAGGAGGGACAGTGCAGGAGGAGGAGGAGAGGGGAACAGTGCAGGAGGAGGAGGAGGAGGGGAACAGTGCAGGAGGGGAGAGGGGGACAGTGCAGGAGGAGGAGGAGAGGGGAACAGTGCAGGAGGAGGAGGAGAGGGGAACAGTGCAGGAGGAGGAGGAGGGACAGTGCAGGAGGAGGAGGGACAGTGCAGAAGGAGGAGGGACAGTGCAGGAGGAGGAGGGAACAGTGCAGGAGGAGGAGGGACAGTGCAGGAGGAGTAGATGGGACAGTGCAGGAGGAGGAGGGACAGTGCAGGAGGAGGAGGGAACAGTGCAGGAGGAGGGGTGACAGTGCAGGAGGAGGAGGGAACAGTGCAGGAGGAGTAGATGGGACAGTGCAGGAGGAGTAGATGGGACAGTGCAGGAGGAGGGACAGTGTATGAGGTGGAGAAGGGACAGTGCAGGAGAAGGAGGAGAAACAATGCAGGAGGAGGAACACTGCAGGAGGAGGGGGGAGAACAGTGCAGGAGGAGGACGGACAGTGTAGGAGGAAGAACAGTGCAGGAGGTGGAGGAAGGACTTTGCAAGAGAAGAGGGGGGAACAATGCAGGAGGAGGAGGAGGGGGAACAGTGCAGGAGGAGAAGGGACAATGCAGCAGGAGAAGAAGGAACAGTGCAGGAGGTGGAAGAGAGACAGTACAGGAGGTGAAGAGGAAAACAGTGCAGGAGGAGAAGGTGGGAACAGAGCAGGAGGAGTAGGAGAGACAGTGCAGGAGGAGGAGGAGTGACAGTGCAGGGGGAGGGGAAAACAGTGCAGGAGGAGAAGGGGGAACAGTGCAGGAGGTGGAAGAGAGACAGTACAGGAGGAAAAGAGGAAAACAGTGCAGTAGTAGGAGGGACAGTGCAGGAGGAGGAGGAGGGGGTAACAGTGCAGGAGTAGGAGAGACAGTGCAGGATGAGAAGGTGGGAACAGTTCAGGAGGAGGAGGAGGGACAGTGCAGGAGGAGGAGGGACAGTGCAGGAGGAGGAGGGACAGTGCAGGAGGAGGAGGGGAGACAGTGCAGGAGGAGGAGGGACAGTGCAGGAGGAGGAGGAGGGACAGTGCAGGAGGAGTAGGAGAGACAGTGCAGGAGTAGGAGAGACAGTGCAGGAGTAGGAGAGACAGTGCAGGAGGAGGAGGGACAGTGCAGGAGGAGGAAGGACAGTGCAGGAGGAGGAGGGACAGTGCAGGAGGAGTAGGAGAGACAGTGCAGGAGGAGTAGGGACAGTGCAGGAGGAGGAGGGACAGTGCAGGAGGAGGAGGGACAGTGCAGGAGGAGGAGGGAACAGTGCAGGAGGAGGGGTGACAGTGCAGGAGGAGGAGGGACAGTGCAGGAGGAGGAGAGACAGTGCAGGAGGAGGAGGGAACAGTGCAGGAGGAGGAGGGAACAGTGCAGGAGGAGGAGGGACAGTGCAGGAGGAGGAGGGACAGTGCAGAAGGAGGAGGGACAGTGCAGGAGGAGGAGGGAACAGTGCAGGAGGAGGAGGGACAGTGCAGGAGGAGTAGGAGGAGGAGGGACAGTGCAGGAGGAGGAGGGACAGTGCAGGAGGAGGAGGGAACAGTGCAGGAGGAGGAGGGAACAGTGCAGGAGGAGGAGGGAACAGTGCAGGAGGAGGAGGGAACAGTGCAGGAGGAGGGGTGACAGTGCAGGAACAGGGGTGACAGTGCAGGAGGAGGAGGGACAGTGCAGGAGGAGGGGTGACAGTGCAGGAGGAGGAGGGACAGTGCAGGAGGAGTAGATGGGACAGTACAGGAGGAGGAGGGACAGTGCAGGAGGAGGAGAGACAGTGCAGGAGGAGGGGTGACAGTGCAGGAGGAGGAGGGACAGTGCAGGAGGAGTAGATGGGACAGTGCAGGAGGAGTAGATGGGACAGTGCAGGAGGAGTAGATGGGACAGTGCAGGAGGAGGAGGAGGGACAGTGCAGGAGGAGGAGGGACAGTGCAGGAGGAGGGACAGTGCTGGAGGAGGAGGGACAGTACAGGAGGAAGGGTGACAGTGCAGGAGGAGGGACAGTGCTGGAGGAGGAGGGACAGTGCAAGAGGAGTAGATGGGACAGTGCAGGAGGAGTAGATGGGACAGTGCAGGAGGAGGAGGAGGGACAGTGCAGGAGGAGGAGGGACAGTGCAGGAGGAGGGGTGACAGTGCAGGAGGAGGAGGGAACAGTGCAGGAGGAGAAGGGACAGTGCAGGAGGAGGAGGGACAGTGCAGGAGGAGTAGATGGGACAGTACAGGAGGAGAAGGAGGGAACAGTGCAGGAGGAGGAGGGAACAGTGCAGGAGGAGGAGGGAACAGTGCAGGAGGAGGAGGGACAGTGCAGGAGGAGGAGGGAACAGTGCAGGAGGAGAAGGGGGAACAGTGCAGGAGGAGTAGATGGGACAGTGCAGGAGGAGGAGGGACAGTGCAGGAGGAGGAGGGAACAGTGCAGGAGGAGAAGGGGGAACAGTGCAGGAGGAGTAGATGGGACAGTGCAGGAGGAGTAGATGGGACAGTGCAGGAGGAGGAGGGAACAGTACAGGAGGAGAAGGAGGGAACAGTGCAGGAGGAGGATTGAAGCTTTTCATGATTTATCTCCATGCCAAATAAAGTCAGAAACCAGAAAACTTCACAGACGTCATAAAAACTTTATAGATCGGTTATAAGTGAGAACAATGAGCTGCGGCCGAGAGAGCCATGAAGACCACACAATATGTCTCCCTTGTACAGTAATAGCATGTATTATACTCCAGAGCTGCACTCACCATTCCTCAGTTTATGAGATGAAATGTGACAGCATTCCCTGCTTGTTCAGTTTCTGCACAGAGTTTGCAGAATGCATTATAGGGATTAAACTTCATTATAGGGTTAAACTTCACTTCAAGTCTACTGATTCCAATAACACATAGTAGGAGTGTGATTGCAGCTCTGGGGTGATCCCACCAACAGAATAGTGTGTGCAGCTCTGTGGTATAAGGGTAGCTTCACACGTACCGTATCGCTTCGTTTTTATCGCTGCGTTTTTGGTTTGATTTTTACATGCGAGTTTTGATTTTCCCATGAAAATCAAAACTCGCATGTAAAAAACGCAGCGTTAAATACTCAGCGATACGGTACGTGTGAAGGCACCCTAATACCGAATGTAATGCTTCCTAGAGTTAGGGTATGTTCACACTTAGGGTACAAACACACACCGTATACGCAGCTTATTTACGGCTGCAATACGCAGCAGATACGCAGCAGATTAGATCTAAATAACTGAACACCGCATCAAATCTGCTGCGTATCTGCTGCGTATTTGCAAAGAACGGATGAAAAAAATGGCAAAAACGCAGTGTGAACCCAGCCTAAGGAAAACAGGCTGAAATTCCGAGTTGAACCCCTGCCACAGACTCTGCTCAGCATCCTGCCTGACTCAGTGGCATGTATAGGGATGTATAGGGATGTATAGGGATGTATAGGGTGGTCTCCACTCTCCGCTCAAAGAATTGACATGAGAAGAGTGTGAAGAGACCACAGATAACCTTACCCTCTAGTCCTGGCTGCCATATCTGTGACAGTGATGCTTTGGATCTGCACTTTCATGTCTCTATAGCTCTGGCTGAGGCTGCTCCCCTCCTCTGTACATTGCTGGGGGGAGACACCTGTACATCGCTGGGGGGAGACACCTGTACATTGCTGGGGGGAGACACCTGTACATTGCTGGGGGGAGACACCTGTACATTGCTGGGGGGGACACCTGTACATTGCTGGGGGGAGACACCTGTACATTGCTGGGTGAGACACCTGTGCATTGCTGGGGGGGGGGGGGAGACACCTGTACATTGCTGGGGGAGACACCTGTGCATTGCTGGGGGGGGAAACACCTGTACATTGCTGGGGGGAGACACCTGTGCATTGCTGGGGGAGACACCTGTACATTGCTGGGGGAGACACCTGTGCATTGCTGGGGGAGACACCTGTACATTTCTGGGGGAGACACCTGTGCATTGCTGGGGGAGACACCTGTGCATTGCTGGGGGGGGGGGGGAGACACCTGTACATTGCTGGGGGAGACACCTGTGCATTGCTGGGGGGGGAAACACCTGTACATTGCTGGGGGGAGACACCTGTGCATTTCTGGGGGGGAGGGGAGACACCTGTGCATTGCTGGGGGAGACACCTGTACATTGCTGGCGGGAGACACCTGTACATTGCTGGGGGGGGGGAGACACCTGTACATTGCTGGTGGTGGGGTAGACACCTGTACATTGCTGGGGGGAGGCACCTGTGCATTTCTGGGGGGGGGGGGGAGACACCTGTACATTGCTGGGGGGAGACACCTGTGCATTGCTGGGGGGGGGGGGGAGAAACCTGTGCATTGCTGGGGAGAGATACCTGTGCATTGCTGGGGGAGAAATACCTGTACACTGCTGGGGAAGACACCTGTGTATTGCTGGGGGGAGACACCTGTACATTGCTGGGGGGAGGGGGAGACACCTGTGCATTGCTGGGGGAGAGATACCTGTACACTGCTGGGGAAGACACCTGTGTATTGCTGGGGGGAGACACCTGTACATTGCTGGGGGGAGGGGGAGACACCTGTGCATTGCTGGGGGGGAGACACCTGTGTATTGCTGGGGAAAACACCTGTGCATTGCTGGGGGAGAGATACCTGTACATTGCTGGGGGGAGACACCTGTGCATTGCTGGGGGGGGGGGGGGAGACACCTGTGCATTGTTGGGGAGAGATACCTGTGTATTGCTGGGGGGAGACACCTGTACATTGCTGGGGGGAGACACCTGTACATTGCTGGGGGGAGACACCTGTACATTGCTGTGGGAGACACCTGTACATTGCTGGGGGAGACACCTGTGCATTGCTGGGAGGGGAGACACCTGTACATTGCTGGGGGGAGACACCTGTACATTGCTGGGGGGAGACACCTGTGCATTGCTGGGGGGGAGACACCTGTGCATTGCTGGGGGGGGGGTAGACACCTGTACATTGCTGGGGGGAGACACTTGTGCATTGCTGTGGGAGACACCTGTGCATTGCTGGGGGAGACACCTGTACATCGCTGGGGGGAGACACCTGTACATTGCTGGGGAAGACACCTGTACATTGCTGGGGAAGACACCTGTACATTGCTGGGGAAGACACCTGTACATTGCTGGGGGGAGACACCTGTGTATTGCTGGGGGGAGACACCTGTGCATTGCTGGGGGGGAGACACCTGTGCGTTGCTGGGGGAGACACCTGTGCATTGCTGGGGGGGAGACACCTGTACATTGCTGGGGGGAGGGGGAGACACCTGTGCATTGCTGGGGGGAGATACCTGTACATTGCTGGGGAAGACACCTGTGTATTGCTGGGGAAAACACCTGTGCATTGCTGGGGGGAGACACCTGTGCATTGCTGGGGGGAGACACCTGTGCATTGCTGGGGGGAGACACCTGTGCATTGCTGGGGGGAGACACCTGTACATTGCTGGGCAGGGCAGTTTCTAGGTTATTTTGACTACAGGGCGAATCTTGATAGAAGCGCCCCCCCCCCCCCCCCCATTCATTGACTCACAGGTGACGTCTTCTTTGATCCAAGGTGTTACTTTCCTTTTCCTCTCCATCCGGCCCAGACCACCATGATGATTTCTTGCAGCCACAATTCATCTCTTCTGAACCTGCCAGACAAACATCTTAGGCTCCGCACTTACAACAACTTCCTTCCACGTTTTTGTGTCATGTGCAGTAGAGTCAGTAGGTATGTGGGTTGCCTCCTGTATATAGGATCCCCTGCTGTGTCCTCATATAGTAATAATGCCCCCTGAGCCCTGTCCCCATTGTAATACTGTCCCCCTGTGCTCTGTCCCTATTGTATTACTGTCCCTGTGCTCTGTCCCCATTGTAATACTGTCCCCTGTGCTCTGTCCCCATTGTAATACTGTCCCCCTGTGCTGTCCCCATTGTAATAGTGTCCCTGTGCTCTGTCCCCATTGTAATACTGTCCCTGTGCTCTGTCCCCATTGTAATACTGTCTCTGTGCTCTGTCCTCATTGTAATACTGTCCCCTGTGCTGTCCCCATTGTAATACTGTCCCCCTGTGCTGTGTCCTCATTGTAATACTGTCCCCTGTGCTCTGTCTCCATTGTAATACTGTCCCCTGTGCTCTGTCTCCATTGTAATACTGTCCCCTGTGCTGTCCCCATTGTAATACTGTCCCAGTGTGCTGTCCCCATTGTAACTCTGTCCCCCTGTGCTGTCCCCATTGTAACTCTGTCCCCCTGTGCTGTCCCCATTGTATACTGTCCCTGTGCTCTGTCCCCATTGTAATACTGTCCCTGTGCTCTGTCCCCATTGTAATACTGTCCCCTGTGCTCTGTCCCCATTGTAATACTGTCCCCTGTGCTGTCCCCATTGTAATACTGTCCCCTGTGCTCTGTCCCCATTGTAATACTGTCCCCTGTGCTGTCCCCATTGTAATACTGTCCCCTGTGCTCTGTCCCCATTGTAATACTGTCCCCTGTGCTCTGTCTCCATTGTAATACTGTCCCCTGTGCTGTCCCCATTGTAATACTGTCCCCTGTGCTCTGTCCCCATTGTAATACTGTCCCCTGTGCTGTCCCCATTGTAATACTGTCCCCTGTGCTCTGTCCCCATTGTAATACTGTCCCCTGTGCTCTGTCTCCATTGTAATACTGTCCCAGTGCGCTGTCCCCATTGTATACTGTCCCTGTGTGCTGGGTGGGGGCTATATGGATGCAGGGGGGCGGCAGCAGAAGAGCGTGGTGGGCGGCGGCCTGGCATGCTTTCTACCCCGCTGGATGAGGTCCCGTGGGATGGCCACTAGCGCCCCCTAGCTGGCGGCGTCCCGTGCCATCGCCCGGCCCGCCCGGCCCAAGAAACGGCCCTGTTGCTGGGGGGAGACACCTGTGCATTGTTGGGGAGAGACACCTGTGCATTGCTGGTGGGGGAGACACCTGTGCATTGTTGGGGAAAGACACCTGTGCATTGCTGGGGGGGGGGAGACACCTGTGTATTGCTGGGGGAGACACCTGTGCATTGTTGGGGAGAGACACCTGTGCATTGTTGGGGAGAGACACCTGTGCATTGCTGGGGGGGGGGGGGGGGGAGACACCTGTGCATTGCTAAAGAGACGTCTGGGCGCTATGGACTGAGCTCACGCTGGGGTCTGGTGCTTGGTGGAGGGGCACCTGGGGAATACATAGAATTCTTGTTGGTGGTGAGAAAGAAGGAAAAAAAAGATTCTTTATTATTATACATATATATATATAAATAACGGTGGTGATCCAGCTCGGCAGAGTATGTTCTGTGCAGGTTGGATTGGCTTTGGTTACTGCCTGTGCGGCGTGTAGTGTCCGGTGGTCGTGTGTCCCTAGATGCAGATCTGCCATGTGATAATACAGTGATGAGCAGCCATGTATAGTGGCAGTGGCCCCCCCGTATCTGCAGCATATCCTGGTATATGAGCGGGCAGGGTTGGATGGTTTTGCGCTCTTCGCTGCCAGTGATTCCTCATTATACCATTAGTTCCCACGTGCTGCAGATAATGGATTTCGAGGAGTCGTTCAGGCCATTGCTGGACTATTAATAATCCTGGTTCCAGCCTCCCTGCCAGCGATATATATATAGACACCGCTTCCCTTCACATTGATCCATGAAATATTGTGTGTCCAGCGGGTCAGAGGTTAATACCAGCTCCCAGCGCTATGATAATGTTATCCCTCACAGGAGATGGGGGCCACTCCCTGCCCAGTATAGGGGACTTCTTCTGTGTTACATAGCATTGGTGGGGGGCTGTGACCCCAAAACTAACAGGGTTCAGGGGTCAGTACACCAAGAGCTATTGTAACTGATATAGCCCCGCCCCCTGGAAGACATCACGGATATATAATATAATAGAGAGGTAGTCACACCCCCTGTATATCCTGTGTACAGAGAGGTAGTCACAGCCCCGCCCCCTGTATATCCTGTGTACAGAGAGGTAGTCATAGCCCCGCCCCCTGTATATCCTGTGTACACAGAGGTAGTCACAGCCCCGCCCCTGTATATCCTGTGTACAGAGAGGTAGTCACAGCCCCGCCCCCTGTATATCATTTGTACAGAGAGGTAGTCATAGCCCCGCCCCCTGTATATCCTGTGTACACAGAAGTAGTCATAGCCCCGCCCCTGTATATCCTGTGTACACAGAAGTAGTCATAGCCCCGCCCCTGTATATCCTGTGTACAGAGAGGTAGTCACAGCCCCGCCCCCTGTATATCATTTGTACAGAGAGGTAGTCATAGCCCCGCCCCCTGTATATCCTGTGTACACAGAAGTAGTCATAGCCCCGCCCCTGTATATCCTGTGTACACAGAAGTAGTCATAGCCCCGCCCCTGTATATCCTGTGTACACAGAAGTAGTCATAGCCCCGCCCCTGTATATCCTGTGTACAGAGAGGTAGTCACATCCCGCCTCCTGTTTAGCAGTTATTATATTTCCCCAGACATGGGCGGTGGTCTCTGTGCTCAGCCATGTGCCCCCCATACCCGGGTAGATGGACGGGCCGGTGGTCCCTGTGCTCAGCCATGTGCCCCCCATACCCGGGTAGATGGACGGGCCGGTGGTCCCTGTGCTTAGCCATGTGCCCCCCATACCCGGGTAGATGGACGGGCCGGTGGTCCCTGTGCTCAGCCATGTGCCCCCCATACCCGGGTAGATGGATGGGCCGGTGGTCCCTGTGCTCAGCCATGTGCCCCCCATACCCGGGTAGATGGACGGGCCGGTGGTCCCTGTGCTCAGCCATGTGCCCCCCATACCCGGGTAGATGGACGGGCCGGTGGTCCCTGTGCTCAGCCATGTGCCCCCCATACCCGGGTAGATGGACGGGCCGGTGGTCTCTGTGCTCAGCCATGTGCCCCCCATACCCGGGTAGATGGACGGGCCGGTGGTCCCTGTGCTCAGCCATGTGCCCCCCATACCCGGGTAGATGGATGGGCCGGTGGTCCCTGTGCTCAGCCATGTGCCCCCCCATACCCGGGTAGATGGATGGGCCGGTGGTCCCTGTGCTCAGCCATGTGCCCCCCCATACCCGGGTAGATGGATGGGCCGGTGGTCCCTGTGCTCAGCCATGTGTCCCCCATACCTGGGTAGATGGATGGGCCGGTGGTCCCTGTGCTCAGCCATGTGTCCCCCATACCTGGGTAGATGGGTGGTCCCTGTGCTCAGCCATGTGCCCCCCATACCTGGGTAGATGTATGGGCCGGTGGTCCCTGTGCTCAGCCATGTGCCCCCCATACCTGGGTAGATGGATTGGTCGGTGGTCCCTGTGCTCAACCATGTGCCCCCCATACCCGGGTAGATGGATGGGCCGGTGGTCCCTGTGCTCAGCCATGTGCCCCCCATACCTGGGTAGATGGATGGGCCGGTGGTCCCTGTGCTCAGCCATGTGCCCCCCATCCCCGGGTAGATGGATGGGCCGGTGGTCTCTGTGCTCAGCCATGTGCCCCCCATACCCGGGTAGATGGATGGGCCGGTGGTCCCTGTGCTCAGCCATGTGCCCCCCATCCCCGGGTAGATGGATGGGCCGGTGGTCCCTGTGCTCAGCCATGTGCCCCCCCATACCTGGGTAGATGGATGGGCCGGTGGTCCCTGTGCTCAGCCATGTGCCCCCCCCATCCCCGGGTAGATGGATGGGCCGGTGGTCCCTGTGCTCAGCCATGTGCCCCCCCATCCCTGGGTAGATGGATGGGCCGGTGGTCCCTGTGCTCAGCCATGTGCCCCCCCATACCCGGGTTGATTGATGTGGCAGCTGACGTGGTGGAGGGCGCTATGTGATGTACATTAAACACCATGGAGTCCACTGTATACCTTTTCCTCTGTTATGATAACAAGGGGGATTATGGGAGGATATACATCTCCATTAGCCGCTGTGGTACATTAGCCCGGGGCAGCTGTCATCTGTCAGGCCTGCCGGAGACAGCCACAGGTCCCCCGTGTATGGATACCCCCGTGAGGGGTCCACTCCCTGTATGGATACATGGAGCCTGTCCTTATAGACTACCTTTCATCTATTCCCCCTATGGCTGTGGACGCCATGGTATATGTCAGAATGATGGGAACATGTGGCCAGTGGTCACCCAGCTTTCCCAGGCTCCTAGCTGCGGCCCGGTTCTCCGGGGACACATCAGATGGCAGTCGTTCTCTCTGATACTCATCCAGCTTTTAATGTCTATTACTACGTGACACTCGCCCTGTGCCGAAACCGCGCTTCACGTCCCTGACTGCATCACCGCCATTACAGGGGGACTGGGAAGAGAACAGCTGGCTGCAGGCGTGTATATATATATCTATCTATCTGCAGGAGACGGAGGCCGGATAAACACACAGAGACTTGGAGACACAATGACCGCAGCAGAGGAGCCCGCAGTCACATGATCCCAATAAACTCGCCATGGACACTCCGGCCTGCTGCAAGGGATTATGGGCCGCACTCTCCCTTATGGGAAACATCTGGATCCAGTCTGTGGGAGAAGTTCTCTGCAGGCCGGGGCCACATGTCACAGCTGACAGGACACTGCAGAAGCATAACCATATGTAATGGCACATCCAGTCTTCAAGGGGCGCTCCAGAGAAATTTTGGTTTCAGAAAGTTAAACAAATTTGTAATTTTGTGTCTTCCAGTACTTATCAGCTGCTGTATGTCCTGCGAGAAGTGTTGTTTTCTCTGCAGTCTGACACAGTGCTCTCTGCTGCCACCTCTGTCCATCTCAGGAACTGTCCAGAGCAGGAGCAAATCACCATAGAAAACTTATTCTGCTCTGTACAATATATATATATATATATATATATATATATATATATATATATATAGTAACATTTCCTGGGTCTTGCTGATTGTGTAACATCTCCTGCTGAATCCCAGTTCTTAAAAGGGAAGTGAACAGGAGGGGAGACTCCCCCGGGAGGCCATTCCTGGTGCCGTGACTGGACCATTACACGGACGTGCTGTTCTCTCCCAGACTCCTGTAATGTAATGCTGCTTGGAACGTCCAGGGTTTCTGTTACCCTTGATGGTCTATGGAATCGGAGGGCAGGACGTGCAGCATATCCTCCTGTAGGTATCTCTGCTGTGCATACTGTGCTGCTGTGCCAGGTGATCTCTGCCCACAAGTTCTTAAAGGGGTATTCCAATCTCTGCTAAGCACAGGAGATTGGTGGGGGTCCAACTTCTGGGCATGAGAATGGAAGTGAAGTGACCCCTGGAAAAATTGGAGAGTACTGTGCATCCATGGCCAGTGCTCCTTTAATTCTCTATGGCGATTCTGTACATTGCCGAGTGGTGAGAGCTCAGCAATTCTGAGAAGCCACATAGAGAATGAATGAAGTCACACCATAAGGAATGGGAAAGAAGGTGCACCTTACACGTCTCTACCCCGCTGGGTTCATTTCAAAATGCTGCATGAAAAGCTGCATGTGTGTTTCCAGCCTTACAAGGCTCCAGTCCAGTGCAGTCTCCAGGATCCTCGCAGGACGGACGGGATTATTCAAACATCCAAATGTTGTTTTTAGACCTAATTTTAGCCGAGTGCAAGCCCAGGAATATTAGGTAAGATATATACTGAGCACGAGGCTGATAACGGATGAAAATAACCACAAATGAAAAGCAGATGTCAAAGAGGAGAACTTCTAGATGATGTGTCAGGACCCAGATTTCCCCACAGAATCACCTTTTTTGGAGTTGTGCCGCTCTCAGCCAGACAGACGTCTGTAACCTCCAGCCCATCCGAGCGTCTCAATAAAAAAATCTCATTGAGTTATTAGTGCCGGATTATATAAGTGACCGAACACCCCCCCACCACCACCACCCACCCATCACAACCAGTGACTGAGATCTCATCGCCTTCAGTTATGATGTTATAAACTTCAATATAACTACTATAATACTGCTCCCTATCTGTAACAATAGAACTACTATTCTGATGTTGGTTTTAAATGTAGCTGAATAAGCTTTCGTGTCAGCCATGGGTGCGATGTGCAGCCATTTCTGTCTTTTTGGCTTGTGCATAACTACTATAATACTTCTCCTATATACAGGAATATAACTACTATAATACTGCTCCTATATACAGGGATATAACTACTATAATACTGCTCCTATATACAGGGATATAACTACTATATACTGTTCCTATATACAGGAATATAACTACTATAATACTGCTCCTATATACAGGGATATAACTACTATAAGACTGCTCCTATATACAGGAATATAACTACTATAATACTGCTCCTATATACAGGAATATAACTACTATAATACTGCTCCTATATACAGGAATATAACTACTATAATACTGCTCCTATATACAGGAATATAACTACTATAATACTGCTCCTATATACAGGAATATAACTACTATAATACTGCCCCCTATATACAGGGATATAACCTGCTTTCACCTCCCTCCCCCGATTCATGCTGAAATGAACCCCGAATAAACTGGAATACGTTTTACAGCAGACGGTGAGTGCTAGCTCTTTTTCTCATTTGGATTATAACTACTATAATACTGCCCCTATATACAGGAATATAACTACTATAATACTGATCCTATATACAGGAATATAACTACTATACTACTGCTCCTATATACAGGAATATAACTACTATAATACTGCTCCTATATACAGGGATATACTACTATAATACTGCTCCTATATACAGGAATATAACTACTATAATACTGCTCCTATATACAGGTATATAACTACTATAATACTGCTCCTATATACAGGGATATAACGACTATAATACTGCTCCTATATACAGGAATATACTACTATAATACTGCCCCTATATACAGGAATATAACTACTATAATACTGCTCCTATATACAGAGATATAACTACTATAATACTGCTCCCTATATACAGGGATATAACTACTATAATACTGCTCCTATATACAGGAATATAACTACTATAATACTGCCCCTATATACAGGAATATAACTACTATAATACTGCTCCTATATACAGAGATATAACTACTATAATACTGCTCCTATATACAGGAATATAACTACTATAATACTGCTCCTATATACAGAGATATAACTACTATAATACTGCTCCTATATGGATAACTCTTTTATCTTTCAGACCTGGTGCCTTTGCTGCTCTGTGATTGGCTGTCAGCTCTCAGTATTGCAGTATCATTGCTGGAGCAGTGCAGACGTCTTGCTGTTTGGATTATACATAGTTTGGCGGTTGCTGTGTTATGATTCCAGAATTCTCGGTATATATGGTGTTATACATCTTCTCTCCTCATTCTTATGAGGTTTTTCACACGTAAAGATTTTTGGTTGCAATTGGTGAAATGCCTACCGGAGTATATGGAGGGGGGCTAATTCACAAGGGGTATATACTACTGGGGACTAATTCACAAGGGGTATATACTACTTGGGGCTGACAGAACGGGTATAATGTATACTACTGGCGGCTAACACACAGGGAGTATATACTGCTAGGGGCTAACACAAAAGGAGTATATGCTAATGGGTGCTAACACACAAGGGGTATATACTACTGGGTGCTAACACACAAGGGGTATATACTACTAGGTGCTAACACACGAGGGGTAGATATTACTGGGGGCTAACATACAAGCAGTATATACTACTGGGGCAGCACACAAGGGGTATATACTACTGGGGGCAGCACACAAGGGGTATATACTACTGCGGGCTGCACACAAGGGGTATATACTATTGTTGGCTAAGAGAAGGGGTGTACTGTATGCTACTGGGGACTAACACACAGAGTATATATTAATGGGGGCTAACACACAAGCAGTATATACTACTGAGGATTAACACACAAGAGGTATATACTACTGGGGGCTAACACACAAGCAGTATATGCTACTAGGGGCTAACACACAAGCTTTATATACTACTGGGGGCAGCACACAAGGGATATATACTACCAGGGGCTAACAGAAGGGGTATACTGTATACTACTGGGGGCTAACATACAGGGAGTATATACTATTGGGGGCTAACACACAAGCAGTATTATCTACTGGGGGCTAACACACAACGGGTATATACCACTGGAGGCAGGACACAAGGGGTCTATACTACTGGGGGCAACACACAGGGCGTCTTGTTACTACTAGGGGCATCACACAAGTGGTAAACACTACTGGGGCAGCACACAAGGGGTATATACTAATGGAGGCAGGACACAAGGGGTTTTTAATACTGGGGGAAGTATGCAGGGCATCTATTTACTGATAGGGACAGCACACAAGTGGTATATACTACTGGGGCGGCACACAAGGGATATATACTACTGGAGGCGGCACACAAGGGGTCTGTACTACTGGGGGCAGCACACAGGGCATCTGTTTACTACTAGGGGCAGCACACAAGTGGTATATACTACTGGGCAGCAGACAGGGGGTATTTACTAATGGGGCAGCACACAAGGGGTATATACTACCAGGGGCTAAAAGAAGGGGTATACTACTGGGGGCTAACACACAGGGAGTATATACTACTGGGGGCTAACACACAACGGGTATATACTACTGGAGGCAGGACACAAGGGGTCTATACTACTGGGGGCAGCACACAGGGCGTCTATTTACTACTAGGGGCAGCACACAAGAGGTATATACTACAGGAGGTGGCACACAAGGGGTCTGTTCTACTGGGGGCAGGACACAAGGGGTCTATACTACTGGGGGAAGCACACAGGGCATCTATTTACTACTAGGGGCAGCACACAAGGGGTATTTACTACTGGGGAAGCACTCAAGGGGTATATACTACTGGAGCAGCCCACAAGGGGTCTATACTACATTGGGACAGCACACAGGGGCCTTATACTTTATAGGGACCTTATTTTGGGACACAGAGCATACTGAATTATTATGTGGGAGCACAGGGGGGAGTAACTTGTATGCAGGGGCACAGGAGACCTAACTACTGTATGTGCTGGAGCCTTAAATATTTCTCTGCTAGATTCTGGAGAAAGGATTCACGGCCAGGGGAAGACTTGAAGGTGGTCGGGGCTGGATTGAGAGAAAAAGAAAAGGTGAATGACTCTGATCAGAGAAGACGCCCCGAGTCACTGGATGTAACTGCACTCTGTTATAGGGTTCTAGTGATAGTGGTGTGGCGGTATTATGTATAGTCTATGCATGGATACAGGGATGAGGCGGGTGCTGTAAGAACACTCTCTTCTGTCCTGTGCGTCTGACCCTCGCTCCGGCCCCCGGGGGCCACCAGCGTTCTTGTCCTGCTAAATTAAGCTGAGTTTACAATAACAGAGCAGCAGAGTCCATACGGCGAGCACCGTGGGAAAAGTAGTGTTAGCGCGGTGACTGGGGCGGGGCTGCGGCTGCCATCTGGGATGAATGGAGGCGGCTGTTATTCCTCCCGTCTCCTGCGCGGCCGTGATGAATGAGCGGCCAGAAATAGAGCCGGTGTTATCCCAGCCGCTAATTCATAAAATCACAGCTGATGTAGCAGAGCCGAGACTGACATAGTACTGTGTGCTGTTACATAGGACTGCAGGTGACAGCAACTACATTATCTGTACTCAGAGATATCACTGTTATCTGTGCTGTTACATAGGACTGCAGGTGACATCTACTACATTATCTGTACTCAGAGATATCTCTGTGCTGTTACATAGGACTGCAGGTGATAGCTACTACATTATCTGTACTCAGAGATATCACTGTGTTATCTGTGCTGTTACATAGGACTGCAGGTGACATCTACTACATGATCTATACTCAGAGATATCTC
This sequence comes from Dendropsophus ebraccatus, assembly GCF_027789765.1. Classification (NCBI taxonomy): domain Eukaryota; kingdom Metazoa; phylum Chordata; class Amphibia; order Anura; family Hylidae; genus Dendropsophus; species Dendropsophus ebraccatus. The sequence goes on along the minus strand of NC_091457.1, from coordinate 6,364,171 downwards.
TGTGCTGTTACATAGGACTGCAGGTGACATCTACTACATGATCTGTACTCAGAGATATCTCTGTGCTGTTACATAGGACTGCAGGTGACATCTACTACATTATCTGTACTCAGAGATATCACTGTGTTATCTGTGCTGTTACATAGGACTGCAGGTTACAGCTACTACATTATCTGTACTCAGAGATATCACTGTGTTATCTGCGCTCTTACATAGGACTGCAGGTGATATAGAGATATCACTGTGTTATCTGTGGTGTTACATAGGACTGCAGGTGACTACTACATTATCTGTACTCAGAGATATCACTGTGTTATCTGTGCTGTTACATAGGACTGCAGGTCACATATACTACATTATCTGTACTCGGAGATATCACTGTGTTATCTGTGGTGTTACATAGGACTGCAGGTCACATATACTACATTATCTGTACTCAGAGATATCACTGTGTTATCTGTGGTGTTACATAGGACTGCAGGTCACATATACTACATTATCTGTACTCAGAGATATCACTGTGTTATCTGTGCTGTTACATAGGACTGCAGGTGACATCTACATTATCTGTACTCAGAGATATCACTGTGTTATCTGTGCTGTTACATAGGACTGCAGGTGACATCTACATTATCTGTACTCAGAGATATCCCTGTGTTATCTGTGGTGTTACATAGGACTGCAGGTGACATCTACATTATCTGTACTCAGAGAGATATCACTGTGTTATCTGCGGTGTTACATAGGACTGCATGTATTCTTTCCTTGCATGTTGCCATACTGTGCCCAGATAAGTCATGCATACAGAGCTTTGATACATAGTATAACATCCTGTATACACATTGCTTATAGACACAGTGCCCAGATAAATAGTGCAAGCAGTGCCCATGTTATACCGCACACAGTTCCTAAGTAAATGTCCTGTACTTACCAGCAGTCCTGGCGCAGAATGTTCCCAAATACCCCTGTGAACTGAAAAGAGGCTTATCGAGATCTGTGCTAGCATACATGTGATATGATGAAAATACAACCCAGCAACTACATGGAGAGATGCCTACATGGGGTGGAGTAGGGGGGGGCAAAGGGATTAGCTACCTGGGGATACTACCTACTTGGGAAACTACCTGCACAGGGAGACCTAACTACTATGTAGACAGGGGCCTTACTACAATATGTGGACACAGAGCGGCCTAACTATTATACTGGGACATAGCGGGGACCTAATAAATATATATAGGCACAGAGGGGCCTAACTACTAGATGGTGGGCACAGGGATCTAACTATATGGGGGCACATAAAAGGCCTAACTACAATATGGAGGCACAGAGGGGCCTAACTATTATATGGAAACTGAGGGAAATGACTACTAAATAGGGACACAGAGAGTGCCTAACTACTATATGGGGACATAGGGAGACAACACAATATATATCCAAATAAATACTACAGTAAGCGAGATGTCCAGATATACAGCACAGTAGGGCAGATATACAGCACAGTAGGGCAGGTGTCCAGATATACAGCACAGTGAGGGAGATATAGGGTACAGTAGGGCAGATATACAGCACAGTGAGGGAGATATACAGCACAGTAAGGGAGATATACAGCACAGTAAGGGAGATATACAGCACAGTAGGGCAGATATACAGCACAGTGAGGCAGATAAACAGCACAGTAAGGGGGATATACAGCACAGTAAGGGAGATAAACAGCACAGTAAGGGAGATATACAGCACAGTAAGGCAGATATACAGCACAGTAAGGGAGATATACGGTACAATAAGGCAGATATACAGCACAGTAAGGGAGATATACAGCACAGTAGGGCAGATATAAAGCACAGTAAAGGAGATATACAGCACAGTAAGGGAGATATACAGCACAGTAAGGCAGATATACAGCACAGTAAGGCAGATATACAGCACAGTAAAGAAGATATACAGCACAGTAAGGGAGATATACAGCACAGTAAGGGAGATATACAGCACAGTAAGGGGGATATACAGCACAGTAAGGGAGATATACAGCACAGTAAGGGAGATATACAGCACAGTAGGGCAGATATACAGCACAGTAAGGCAGATATACAGCACAGTAGGGCAGATATACAGCACAGTAAGGCAGATATACAGCACAGTAAGGGAGATATACAGCACAGTAGGGCAGATATACAGCACAGTAAGGGAGATATACAGCACAGTAGGGCAGATATACAGCACAGTAAGGCAGATGTCCAGATATACAGCACAGTAAGGGAGATATACAGCACAGTAAGGGAGATATACAGCACAGTAAGGGAGATATACAGCACAGTAGGGCAGATATACAGCACAGTAGGGCAGATATACAGCACAGTGAGGGAGATATAGGGTACAGTAGGGCAGATATACAGCACAGTGAGGGAGATATACAGCACAGTAAGGCAGATATACAGCACAGTGAGGGAGATATACAGCACAGTAAGGGAGATATACAGCACAGTAGGGCAGATATACAGCACAGTAGGGCAGATATACAGCACAGTGAGGGAGATATACAGCACAGTAGGGCAGGTTTCCAGATATACAGCACAGTAGGGCAGATATACAGCACAGTAAGGCAGATATACAGCACAGTAGGGCAGATATACAGCACAGTAGGGCAGATATACAGCACAGTAAGGCAGATATACAGCACAGTGAGGGAGATATACAGCACAGTAGGGCAGGTTTCCAGATATACAGCACAGTAGGGCAGGTTTCCAGATATACAGCACAGTGAGGGAGATATACAGCACAGTAGAGCAGATATACAGCACAGTAGGGCAGGTTTCCAGATATACAGCACACAGTGCTCAGGGGAATCCCACTATAAAGCGTATATAATATATATAACCTATTGATGTGTTTATTTTTCAGCTCACAGCAGATGACCCCCCGGCGCCCCTCCTGTGCGCAGCCAGCTGGACGTGGATGGTCAGTCCAGGACAGGGACCCCTTCAAGTCACCGGTCACCGTCCAGGATGCCCACCCTACCGGGAGTGCCGGAGCAGCCTGGAGAAGCCCAGCCGTCCTCTCCTCCTCCATCATCCCCTGCCCCAGTCAAGGTGAGCCTCCTCTGTGCCTGGATGTAACTGTCACATGACCCTGGAAGCTCAGATATGAGGAGCTGTTGGTCGCTGACTATCTTTTATGAAGCAACTTAAAAAATGGAGGCTTACTTTAAAAGGGATTGTCCCAGGATTCTAAAAATATGGCGGCTTTCTTCCAGAAACAGCGCCACCCTGTGTTCAGCTTGTGAGCGGTATTGCAGCTTAGTTCCATTGAAGTGAAAGACACTTCAATGTAATACCGCACACAACCTGAGGATAGGGGTGGCGCTGTTTATAGGAAGCAGGCCGCCATGTTTGTCAAGTGTTAGATAATGCTTGCAGGGTTTGTGGAAAGCTGGGTAATAGCCACCAACCCCATGCGGCAGGGGATGTGAGGATTGGCCGCTATCGGCCGCTGTGATGGATCGTGCACTCTTCATGTTGACATTTTTCACCAGTTTCTTCCCCCGGGAGCTTCAAGTTTTTGTACAAATTCTGCGGCTATTAATAGAGCGAGGGCGAAATTCTCAGAAATGGGTTTAATCTGTTATAAGAGACCAGTCACATGACCAGCGGGGATGACACTCCGCCACGCACAGCTCTGCTACATACAGCGCAACATCCGCTGCACCACCCCCATACAGCCCAGAGAGCACAGGGAAGTGGTACTGTGCGCTTTATATATATATACTGAGGATTACACCCAGCATACAGGACAGGAGAAGTGGTACTGTGCACTGTATATATATATAATATATATATATACTGAGGATTACACCCAGCATACAGGACAGGAGAAGTGGTACTGTGCGCTGTATATATATATACTGAGGATTACACTCAGCATACAGGACAGGAGAAGTGGTACTGTGCAGTGTATATATATACTGAGGATTACACCCAGCATACAGGAGAAGTGGTACTGTGCACTGCATATATATACTGAGGATTACACCCAGCATACAGGACAGGAGAAGTGGTACTGTGCACTGTATATATATATACTGAGGATTACACCCAGCATACAGGAGAAGTGGTACTGTGCACTGTATATATACTGAGGATTACACCCAGCATACAGGACAGGAGAAGTGGTACTGTGCACTGTATATACACTCACCGGCCACTTTATTAGGTACACCTGTCCAACTGCACGTTACCACTTAATTTCTAATCAGCCAATCACATGGCGGCAACTCAGTGCATTTAGGCATGTAGACATGGTCAAGACAATCTCCTGCAGTTCAAACCGAGCATCAGTATGGGGAAGAAAGGTGATTTGAGGCCTTTGAACGTGGCATGGTTGTTGGTGCCAGAAGGGCTGGTCTGAGTATTTCAGAAACTGCTGATCTACTGGGATTTTCACGCACAACCATCTCTAGGGTTTACAGAGAATGGTCCGAAAAAGAAAAAACATCCAGTGAGCGGCCGTTCTGTGGGCGGAAATGCCTTGTTGATGCCAGAGGTCAGAGGAGAATGGGCAGACTGGTTCCAGCTGATAGAAAGGCAACAGTGACTCAAATAGCCAACCGTTACAGCCAAGGTAGGCCGAAGAGCATCTCTGAACGCACAGTACACAGTATGGGCTACAGCAGCAGAAGACCACACCGGGGGCCACTCCGCTCAGCTAAGAACAGGAAACTGAGGCTACAATTTGCACAAGCTCATCGAAATTGGACAGTAGAAGATTGGAAAAACGTTGCCTGGTCTGATGAGTGTCGATTTCTGCTGCGACATTCGGATGGTAGGGTCAGAATTTGGCGTCAACAACATGAAAGTATGGATCCATCCTGCCTTGTATCAACGGTTCAGGCTGGTGGTGGTGGTGTCATGGTGTGGGGAATATTTTCTTGGCACTCTTTGGGCCCCTTGGTACCAATTGAGCATGGTTGCAACGCCACAGCCTACCTGAGTATTGTTGCTGACCATGTCCATCCCTTTATGACCACAATGGACCCAACATCTGATGGCGACTTTCAGCAGGATAATGCGCCATGTCCTAAAGCTAGAATCATCTCAGACTGGTTTCTTGAACATGACAATGAGGTCACTGTACTCCAATGGCCTCCACAGTCACCAGATCTCAATCCAATAGAGCATCTTTGGGATGTGGTGGAACGGGAGATTGGCATCATGGATGTGCAGCCGACAAATCTGCGGCAACTGTGTGATGCCATCATGTCAATATGGACCAAAATCTCTGAGGAAGCTTCCAGCACCTTGTTGTATCTATGCCACCAAGAATTGGGGCAGTTCTGAAGGCAAAAGGGGGTCCAACCCGTTACTAGCATGGTGTACCTAATAAAGTGGCCGCTGAGTGTATATATATACTGAGGATTACACCCAGCATACAGGACAGGAGAAGTGGTACTGTGCACTGTATATATATATATATATATACTGAGGATTACAGTCAGCATACAGGACAGGAGAAGTGGTACTGTGCAGTGTATATATATACTAAGGATTACACCCAGCATACAGGACAGGAGAAGTGGTACTGTGCACTGTGTATGTATATATATATACTGAGGATTACACCCAGCATACAGGACAGGAGAAGTGGTACTGTGCATTGTATGTGTATATATGTATATGTGTATATATATACTGAGGATTACACCCAGCATACAGGACAGGAGAAGTGGTACTGTGCACTGTATGTATATATATATATATATATATATATATATATATATATATATATATATATATACTGAGGATTACACCCAGCATACAGGACAGGAGAAGTAGCACTGTGCACTGTGTATGTATATATATACTAAGGATTACACCCAGCATACAGGACAGGAGAAGTGGTACTGTGCACTGTATATATATATATATATACTGAGGATTACACCCAGCATACAGGACAGGAGAAGTAGCACTGTGCACTGTGTATGTATATATATATACTGAGGATTACACCCAGCGTACAGGACAGGAGAAGTAGCACTGTGCACTGTGTGTGATTTGGACAATGATGCATTCGGATGTCAGTTTAGTGCCGTTCCTCTGCACCATCCATCCTGTATCTTGTGCTTCTCCTCAGGATGCAGCGGCCGGTGGGAGACTCTGCGTCCCTCCATCTATCATCCTGCCAGAACCTGGAAATTGTTTTGAGGAAAACTGTCTCGAAAGAATCCGGTAAGATGCTGTAAATGTCACCGCCACATACAGAGGACACATATCACCGCCACATACAGAGCCCAGATAACACCGCCACATACAGAGGACACATATCACCGCCACATACAGAGCCCAGATAACACCGCCACATACAGAGGACACATATCACCGCCACATACAGAGCCCAGATAACACCGCCACATACAGAGGACACATATCACCGCCACATACAGAGCCCAGATAACACCGCCACATACAGAGGACACATATCACCGCCACATACAGAGCCCAGATAACACCGCCACATACAGAGGACACATATCACCGCCACATACAGAGCCCAGATAACACCGCCACATACAGAGGACACATATCACTGCCACATACAGAGCCCAGATAACACCGCCACATACAGAGGCCACATAACACTGCCACATACAGAGGACACATAACACTGCCACATAACACTGCCACATACAGAGGCCACATAACACTGCCACATACAGAGGACACATAACACTGCCACATAACACCGCCACATACAGAGGCCACATAACACCGCCACAAACAGAGGCCACATAAAACCGCCACATATGGTTGCCACATAACATACAGAGGCCACCACCATACCATGCACACATCAGTACCCTACAGTCCGGGCTTCTATCGTATACAGCATTATTTTATTATATGTGTGTATACAGCGCAGACCCTTACAGTGACGGATCTCGTGTTTAATCTTGTCCCGCAGGCCTCACAGTCCGTCCTTCAGATCCAGTCGTCTGTCCCGGTCGTCCTTCTCGTCGGCGAGCTCCTTGATATCTGTCGGTAAGATCACAGTTGACCCTGTGTCTGGGGATTCTTAGGGGGGGGGGGCTCTTTAGGGGCTTCTCCAGGGGAAGAGCTGCTTGTGAGGTAATGGCCTCAGCACCACTTTACGCTTTAACATTGCGAGAAGAAGACGAGGACATTGTTACCGTCTTGAGCCTGAGGTTGGATTTCTAGGTTCTTCAGCTGTACTTTGCTCCATGGTGCCATCTATCTGCCGTCACCCCAGACACCTATGACTTATACCCCAATGGTAATGGGTGGCCGGGTGCACGTCTGGTCATCACTTCTTGGCAGACGACTGGAGAACGACTTTCTATTTTGATGGTAAGTACTTCAAAATATGCACATAGGCTGCCAACACATACCGTCCGGAGAGGAGCACTCCGCAGTGTTTACCGGAACAGTCTCCAGAACATCGCAGTGTGACAGCAGCAGAAGTGCCAGGAATGAGGGGTATGAGGGGCTGCCAGGGGCCGGGTAGAGGGGAAAGTGTCCTGTGTACGAGGGTTTCAGAGGTCTGGGATACAGTTTGGACCAAGGGTCAAGTGTTTGTTTCGGCACTCTTGGGTTGTCCACTCTTGACATCTGCTGAGGGTTAGTTTATGGTCATCTGCTAAAAAATAAGGTGGTCCACAAGTGTTCACTGTTGTATATGGTGGTCCCTAATTGTCTGCTGGGGGACAGGGTGGTCCATAGGTGTCTGGGGGGAACATAGTGCTAGGTATACATCCACTGGAAGATAGAGAGGTCCATAAGAATCTGCTCAGGGGATATTTCATGGAAATCTTTTGGGGAATGTGATGATGTCTCTACTGGAGGATAATGTGGTCCATAAGTGTCTACTGGAGGATAATGTGGTCCATAAGTGTCCACTGGAGGATAATGTGGTCCATAAGTGTCTACTGGAGGATAATGTGGTCCATAAGTGTCCACTGGAGGATAATGTAGTCCATAAGCATCTGTTCTGGAATAGCATGGTCCATAAGAGACCACTCTGGGACAGTGTGGTCCACAAACATCCCCTAGGCAAAGGGGTATTCTGTAAGCTTCTACTTGGAGATATGGTGGGTCCATAAGTCTCCCCTGGCTGTTAGGGTAGTCCAGAAGTGTCCTTTTGGAGGATAAAGTCGTCTATAAGTCATAGTTACAAGCTTGTCTATTGGGATCTACTTGGAAATAGGGTCATCCATAAGTAACATAGTTAATACGGTTGAAGTATTTGGTGGGGGATAGGATAATCCATATTGGGTGGTCCTTAATCTTCTACTTGGACATATGATGGTCCAAGAGCGACCACTTGAGGATAGAGTGGTCCATAAACCTTCTCGGGGGAATAGGTTGTTCCATAAGTGTACATTTGAGGATAGTGTGGTCCATAAACATCCATTGGGGAATAGAGTGGTCTCACACATCTGCTTGGGGATGGAATGTTCTTTACGCATCTGCTGGGGGATGAGTGTTATTTATGCATTTGCTGGGGGATGGGGTGGTCTTTACACATCTGTTGGGGGATGAGGTGTTCTTTATGCATCTGTTGGGGAACAGGGTGGTCCATGAGCATCCACTGGGGAATGGGGTGATCTTTACACATCTGTGGGGGATTGGGGTGGTCTTCACACATCTGCTGGTGGACAGGGTGGTCCATGAGCATCCACTGGGGGATAGGGTGGTCTTTACTCATCTGCTGGGGATGAGGTGTTCTTTATGCATCTGCTGGGGACAGGGTGGACCATGAGCATCCAGTGGGAAATAGAGTGGTTTTTACACATCTGCTGGGTGATGGGGTGGTCTTTACACATCTGCTTGGGGATGTAATGGTCTTTATGCATCTGCTGGGGGATGGGGTGGTCTTTACACAAATGCTGGGGGATGGGGTGGTCTTTACACATCTGCTGGGGGATGAGGTGTTCTTTATGCATCTGCTGGGGGACAGGGTGGTCCATGAGCATCCACTGGGGAATAGGGTGGTCTTTACACATCTGTTGGGGGACAGGGTGGTCCATGAGCTTCCACTGGGGAATAGGGTGGTCTTCACACATCTGCTGGGGATTGGGATGGTCTTTACACATCTGCTGGGGATTGGGGTGGTCTTTACACATCTGCTGGGGATTGGGGTGGTCTTTACACGTCTGCTGGGGATTGGGGTGGTCTTTACACATCTGCTGGGGGATGGGGTGGTCTTTATTGCGTATGCTGGGGATTGAGGTGGTCTTTACCCATCTGCTGGGGGATAAGATGTGCTTTACGCATCTGCTGGGGTGGTCTTTACACATCTGCTGGGGGATAGGGTGGTCTTTACAGATCTGCTAGAGAATGGGGTGGTCTTTACGCATCTGCGTGGGACAGGGTAGTCCATGAGAGTCTGCTGGGGAGAAAGGGGGGACCACACGCATTTACTTGAGGATAGGGTAGTATATAGGTGTTTGTTAGAAGTTAGGGTGGTCCCGGTTAGCGCCTGAGATGCCTCTAGACAGTTCTATCATACCTTTACTCATGATGATCAATATGTTTGATGTTGGGTGAAGGTTTTTCCTTTGTGTTATCCTGGGACAATGTTGGGGTCCTTGAAATTTATCAATCAAGTACATAGGAAAATGTCACCAGTGATAACGTAACGCAGCTGGCTGGATGTAGAGGACACCTCGCCCTCATCTATCCGCCTCATTAACTCATTTATTGGAAATAATAAGGGGTTAATGGTAGCCAAGCGGTCATTCATGGCCGGTGCACAAGACATATGTGTTTGACAACAGACGTAAACATTCTGTATCATAGTCTGGTGTCAACGAAGACAGTAGGGGCCTTATTACACTGAGCGATTATCGTGTGAATTATCGTTATATCGTTCAAATCTAAACAATCTAGTTCGCGATTGTTTATCGTTAAAAATCGCTTTGTCTAGAGCTATGTTCCTATATACAGATGGAGTAGACTTTGGTGCCATTAACAGCTCATCCGCTTCTCTTTCAGACAACAATGGTCATGTGATCGATCTGGTCCATGACAGCCTGCCCGACGTGAGGATATCAGAGGAGGATAAGAAGAAGAACCTGCAGTTATTGGAAGAGGCCAAAAAAGTCAGTGAGAAATTCCTGACCCGACGGGGGCGCCGCTCCAGATGCAGCCTCTCCGAGCCCCCCACAGGTTGTTTGTGTATTATAGGGATCGTTCGCTGTCACATAGAATAAAATTGTATTTCAATCCCTCCGTTTGTGGTTCTGTAACCAGAATGTCCCTCATCTCCTTCCTTACAGTCTCTTCACAATCACTAAGCCCCAGAGTGTCTCCCGTGCCGACCCGGAGCAACTCCTTCACCTTCCCCGCAGCACCAGGTAAAGCATGGAGAAAGTCTGGGAAACCATAGGCCTATAATCTACGATGCTATAGTCCTCCCCTATGGATCCCAGCACTGGCACAGGAAGTGACATGGCGTAGCTACTGACTTCCTGTCTGCGCAGGAAGTGGTGGTTGTATTGTCTATATGGTCTTACAGACATGGCGCAGGGGGTCAGTATTTTAGATGGCAGGCATTGTACTTGGGCACTGTTTTGGGGTACAGAGGATTACAGTCACAGTAGGGTTGGGGGGTCACACAGTTATATAATGACCCAGAGGATGAGAGGTTTAGTCCATTGCAGGAACACAACTGTGTGCAGAGGATTCCCACAGGTGCCATTCAATCTGATTCTGAGGTGCTAACATTGTGAGGAAGGTGTGTGTGTTACCTTCCTTTTTCCGCTCGCTGCTGTACTTTGTCTCCAATCTGGTCCGTAACTTTCTGCACAAGTGTCAAAGGGGAGTAATGGAGCCGCGTTCGTGCCGCATTTCGGGCCTGCTGTCGCTGCGCATGTGCGGTTGACGGCAAGGGCCGCGCGCGCCCTTGCTAGTTCGCGCATGCGCCCCCACCTCTCTGCTGCGCGCGCTTGTGCTGTAGTGTGTAGGAGGGGCGCAGGCGCACTGGGGGCCAGGGGCCTATGCCTTGCACTGCTCCTACGCTTTACGGTGCATGCGCAAATTGTTCCGCAGCCCTTGGCATCAAAAGCACATGCGCAGTGACAGATGACGTCTCCAGGAAGCCGAAGGGAGGCCTCAATGAATATTCAAGTGAAGCTGGGAGGAGGAAGTAGTTGTGAGGCGTGCCAAAGTGCGACACGAACTCAGCACCATTGCTCCTATTTGACACTTGTGCAGAAAGTTACGGACCAGATTGGAGACAAAGTACAGCAGCGAGTGGAAAAAGGAAGGTAGCACACACACTAACAGACACTCACCTTCCTCACAATGTCAGCACCTCAGAACCAGAAAAAAGTGCTGACAGATTCCCTTTAAGCCATTCCCTTTAATAACCTAGAGAGAGAGTAGGACTTAGGTTGTAGCTGTGACTGGTTCCAACCCAAAAGGAGGAGGACCTGGGAGACTCGTCCCTCAGAGCACACATGACAGTGAAATTGCCTGAGGAAGTGTCATGTGACCAAGATCTTTACTTTCTCACACGTGACCACTGGATGTGGAGTTTTTATCATTGCAGTCAATAGGTGTAGAATAGTCATACATAAAGGAAACTTACAATACCCAAACACAGTTTTGCGTACTTTTATTCCTCAGTTACACCACAACTTAAGGCTGGGATACGCGTACTGGGACACTTTACCATAAATATGGGGGAGGCCCATTCCTGAGAATTCTTGCTATGTCTCTGACTGGTTAACACTGTTATATGAGGCACTTTGGCTAGTTGGCAGAGCTATGGTTGGTATGGGCCTGCGGTTGAGGTTCAGACACTAAATTTCTGCTCATGTGTAGCATGACATGGGACAAGATAATAATGTACGTGGTAACTAAGTTTATAATGGTCCTTATGTCCTTGGTCTGCTTGTTTTAGCGGATGGAATAACATTGTGGCTGTCAGCAGTACCACCGCTCTGCAGGGGAGGAGCAGAGGAAGGCGGGCTACAGAACTGGACCACCCCCAGGGATGATGTAACTGTCCTTATATGGTAATTGCCCATATATGGCCAGTTACATGATCAGAGCTTTTCCAGGGCTGTATGATATGTTCCAGGGGGTATATGGCAGGAAGGATTCCCCCCATGGTGTGTCCGGCCCTGCCAGGCACTATTCATGGCTTCTCTCATATCCTGTAGATTGGGCCCCTGATCTTCCATAGTTCTATTTTCCCTGTTGCTGGGTGATTTCAATCATCCGCTAATTCCCCCCTCCCCCGCATAATCTCCATAAATGACGACTAATAATAGTTCACATAAATGAGGAAACATTGTTCCTGTCGGATTCCGCCTTCCGCTGCCAGGCACATGGGATTTTTTGTTTTACATTTCGGCATTTAGTGTCAGGCCTGACTGTGACTATATTAGGTATCCGGAGAACTCAGTAATGTGGAGGGAGAGGTGGCCACAGCCCGGGCGGCCCGCGAGCCGCCATGAATACTCCTGCGTCCTGTATGAAGGGGCCTGAGGATGAGGGGCAACTAGTACGGATGACAAGGAGGTTTCCAATCACTGTAGAATATTATAGTCTATGGACTTTCAGTTACTTGTAAAAAAAAATTTCAGGATCTCTGCTTGCTGTACATGAATGCAGCAATCACTGTGTACATACCACCCTGATCCCACCCCAATGCATTACACAACTGACCACCAATACGCTCTAATGAGGTTTCCCTTCACAGACAGCAAACAGAGATCCTGATAAATTGAAGCATAATACAGTAATTACACTTTAGTGGGCGTCATTGAGGCTATCAGCAGAAGGGGGCAAATACTTTCATTAAATTATGTGGATTAGAGAAATAAACTTTTCTTTCCTTGTGCAGGACCTGATCCGTATCCCAACGTCTTCCCCGCAGCTGCAGCCTTACCGCAGGTGAGAGGACGGGGCCATGAGCAGACAATAAGAAGCAAGCGCTGTGTCCTGTGCGTGTTATACTGCCACCTGCTGTCACATACTTGGTATAGCATCACCTGATGTTACTTCTTGTAGTGCCATCTGCTGCTACAAACTTGCTGTGACACCCATGAATGTTTTGGCTTTGTCACAGATTGTGATTTTAATATGTCAGTGCGATGGTCACACATGCTCAGTATCTCAGTCCTTTTTGCACTTTGTCAGTATCTCCGTCCAGGCTGTACACGCTCAGTATCTCAGTCCAGGTCACACATGCTCAGTATCTCGGTCCAGGTCACACATGCTCAGTATCTCGGTCCAGGTCACACATGCTCAGTATCTCAGTCCAGGTCACACATGCTCAGTATCTCGGTCCAGGTCACACATGCTCAGTATCTCGGTCCAGGTCACACATGCTCAGCAGCTTAGTCCAGGTCACACATGCTCAGTATCTCAGTCCAGGTCACACATGCTCAGCAGCTTAGTCCAGGTCACACATGCTCAGTATCTCAGTCCAGGTCACCCATGCTCAGCATCTCAGTCCAGGTCACACATGCTCAGCAGCTTAGTCCAGGTCACACATGCTCAGTATCTCAGTCCAGGTCACACATGCTCAGCAGCTTAGTCCAGGTCACACATGCTCAGTATCTCAGTCCAGGTCACACATGCTCAGCAGCTTAGTCCAGGTCACACATGCTCAGTATCTCAGTCCAGGTCACACATGCTCAGCAGCTTAGTCCAGGTCACACATGCTCAGTATCTCAGTCCAGGTCACACATGCTCAGCAGCTTAGTCCAGGTCACACATGCTCAGTATCTCAGTCCAGGTCACACATGCTCAGTATCTCAGTCCAGGTCACACATGCTCAGTATCTCGGTCCAGGTCACATATGCTCAGTATCTCAGTCCAGGTCACACATGCTCAGTATCTCGGTCCAGGTCACACATGCTCAGCAGCTTAGTCCAGGTCACACATGCTCAGTATCCCGGTCCAGGTCACACATGCTCAGTATCTCGGTCCAGGTCACACATGCTCAGTATCTCGGTCCAGGTCACACATGCTCAGTATCTCGGTCCAGGTCACACATGCTCAGTATCTCGGTCCAGGTCACACATGCTCAGTATCTCGGTCCAGGTCACACATGCTCAGTATCTCGGTCCAGGTCACACGTGCTCAGTATCTCGGTCCAGGTCACACGTGCTCAGTATCTCGGTCCAGGTCACACGTGCTCAGTATCTCGGTCCAGGTCACACATGCTCAGTAGCTTAGTCCAGGTCGCACATGCTCAGTATCTCGGTCCAGGTCACACATGCTCAGTATCTCGGTCCAGGTCACACGTGCTCAGTATCTCGGTCCAGTTCACACGTGCTCAGTATCTCAGTCCAGGTCACACATGCTCAGCAGCTTAGTCCAGGTCACACATGCTCAGTATCTCAGTCCAGGTCACACATGCTCAGCAGCTTAGTCCAGGTCACACATGCTCAGTATCTCAGTCCAGGTCACACATGCTCAGCAGCTTAGTCCAGGTCACACATGCTCAGTATCTCAGTCCAGGTCACACATGCTCAGTATCTCAGTCCAGGTCACACATGCTCAGTATCTCGGTCCAGGTCACATATGCTCAGTATCTCAGTCCAGGTCACACATGCTCAGTATCTCGGTCCAGGTCACACATGCTCAGCAGCTTAGTCCAGGTCACACATGCTCAGTATCCCGGTCCAGGTCACACATGCTCAGTATCTCGGTCCAGGTCACACATGCTCAGTATCTCGGTCCAGGTCACACATGCTCAGTATCTCGGTCCAGGTCACACATGCTCAGTATCTCGGTCCAGGTCACACATGCTCAGTATCTCGGTCCAGGTCACACATGCTCAGTATCTCGGTCCAGGTCACACGTGCTCAGTATCTCGGTCCAGGTCACACATGCTCAGTATCTCGGTCCAGGTCACACATGCTCAGTAGCTTAGTCCAGGTCGCACATGCTCAGTATCTCGGTCCAGGTCACACGTGCTCAGTATCTCGGTCCAGGTCACACGTGCTCAGTATCTCGGTCCAGTTCACACGTGCTCAGTATCTCGGTCCAGTTCACACGTGCTCAGTATCTCGGTCCAGGTCACACATGCTCAGTATCTCGGTCCAGGTCACACATGCTCAGTAGCTCGGTCCAGGTCGCACATGCTCAGTATCTCGGTCCAGGTCACACATGCTCAGTATCTCGGTCCAGGTCACACATGCTCAGTATCTCGGTCCAGTTCACAACTGCTCAGTATCTCGGTCCAGGTCACACATGCTCAGTATCTCGGTCCAGGTCACTTATGCTCAGTAGTTCCTGGCAGTGAGTGATTACCAGTACTGTGCAGCCAGTCAATAAGAGCTTGCGCACGTCTTCCCGTCATCACTGGACATGTTAGATCTCCGCTTGCTGTCATTGAAATGTTCTTGCAGCAGTAACCATGGGTGGGGGTCATTGTGGCTGTTACTTCTGGTCATACATACTGTCAGCACCCGCTTAGACTTAGGCCTATGGCCCGGGGGGAGGGGGTGTCCTAAAGGGTCGGACCCCCATTGATCCAGACTCTTTTCCAGCACCATCTCCATATAACTTCTTCTCATTTCCATTGTTGTAGAATGGAACCAAAGGATTGCTGGATCGGAAGGACAATGACCAGCGGAAGATTTCCCAGGGCCGGCTTACCCCGCGTCCTCACAGCCTTACAGCCGCCTCCAAGGACACCCTGCATGAACAGAAGGAAAACTTTGACCCCCTTAAGCCTGTGAGCAGCCCATGTAAAGCCGCCGGCCCTGACATCTCTAAACCGTCCGTCATCAAGTCCAGAATCATCCCTGAGCTGGAGCTGCAGAGATCCATCCTGAAGAAGCCGGGGGGCGACCCCCCACGACCCGCCGAGGCTCCAGCTCTCACTGGTGTGGCCTTCAAAGTCCCAGGGCCGCCTCAAGCTTCTGTTGACTCTAAGCTTGGGGCAGCTGGGGTCCGTCCCCCGCTCCTGAGGGCCCTGTCCTGGGACAGTATGGAGCCCGAGCAGAAGAATAAGTCCAGCTTAGAGTCACCTATAAAAGACGCATTTGTTTCCAACCCGGAGAAATGTAGCAATAAATTCCCCAAATTCCCCGGGCTGAAAGATTTTCATATACAACCTGTGCGACTGCAGAAGCTGACCAAGCTGCGGGAGGTGAGTGACCACCATGTCTATGATCAATGGCCGCCTTAAAGGGGCACTCCAGCAAAAATCTTTTAAATCAACTGGTATCAGAAAGTTATACAGATTTGTAATTTACTTCTATTCCAAAATCTCCAGTCTTCCAGTACTTATCAGCTGCTGTAAGTCCTGCAGGAGGTGGTGTATTCTCTCCAGTCTGACACAGTGCTCTCTGCTGCCACCTCTGTCCATGTCAGGAACTGTCCAAAGCAGGAGAGGTTCTCTATGGGGATTTGCTGCTGCTCTGGACAGATCCTGACATGGACAGAGGTGGCAGCAGAGAGCACTGTGTCAGACTGGAGAGAATACACAACTTCCTGCAGGACATACAGCAGCTGATAAGTACACTGGGAATGCTGTGATAGACACTTTGGTGACAGAACCGATCCTGCAGCCGTGTGTCCGTCACATGACCAGCACAGGGTTTTATACAATAGAAGTGAACGATTCCTATTGAATGACAGCGAGCATAGGTCTTAAAAGGTTTATCCTGCAAGGGAAAAGTTGTATATACTGCGGCAAGTATATAGTAAATAGTAAGGCCCCATGCACATGTGCAGACCGCGAAGGATTAACAGACCTCCCGGCATCATGTAGCACCAAAAGTATTTAAATCTTCGCAGCACTGCACTGACAGTCACACAGCTATAGCAGTACAGCCCGGTGAAGATTTAAATACTTTTAAAGGGGTCTTCCACTCAAATATAACTTTTGTTATGTTGCTGCCCATGGTGAGACTAACAATTTCTTCCATACTTGTTATTATCTACTCAGTCTCCTTCCCCCAGTTCTCAGCTGCTGCTGCTTTCTGCTGAAGACACAAAAATCTATGTGTGAGCTTTTCTCTCCATCCCCCCCTCTCTGCTGAGTAAACAAGTCCCTGGCAGGCTGTATCTGCAACATTGTAGCTTCTTTGTAATGCTGGGAGGATTAATCACAGTGAGTTCATCAGCAGCTTTGCCTCAGATTAATCCTCCCAGCATTACAAAGAAGCTACACTGTTGCAGATACAGACAGTCAGGGACTTGTTTACATCAGCCATCTCAGGAAGGAGGGGGGAGAAGGAGACAGAGAGAAAAGCTCACGCACAGATTTTTGTGTCTTCAGCAGAAAGAAGCAGCTAAGAACTAGGGGAAGGAGACTGAATAGATAATAACAAGTATGGAAAGAATTGTTAGTCTCACCATGGGCAGCAACATATCACAAGTTATGTCTGAGCAGAATACCCCTTTAAATACTTTTGGCGCTCCCGGAATTATCATGCGTGCAGCTTCATGCATGGTCTGCACGTTCTGTGATTCAGGTTCTGTGCCCTAAGGTATCTATGCTTACCTCTCTACGCTCCCTGGTGCCCTCCGCTGAATGTCCCACCCTCTAAGATGGGCTCATCTCAGCAGTGACAACCTGCTCAGCCAATCACTGCCCAGGGCGCTCTCCCTTCTCTGTCACTGATTGGCTGAGCGATCTGCCGCTGCTGAGACGAGTCCAGAGGGTGGGATCATTCAGCGAGGTGAGCATAGCCTCTTTATTAGCTCCTGTATACTTCTACAACCTTTCCCTCGGCGGATAAGCTGCCGATAATAATACAGTGGAGTTTGCTGCAGCTGCTGCACACCTCTTTCACCCTCATTTATTTTCTTATCAGGATGGTAAATGGTTATTTCCTGCTTGAGCCTCTGTGAGTCTGCAGGGGGCGCTGTTCTCATGTGGATAGTATCTGCTGACAGTGAGCAATGATGATCTTACGGGATTCATCTATATCTGTCTCCTGTTACTTCTTTATAAAGTTATTCTGCATTGTAGTCGACTTCACTGGGCTGCTGCATGACCCTAATGTCTGTAAAGTCTATAAATCCAACCTTAAAGGGGTACTCCAGCCAAAATCTTTTTCTTTAAAATTAACTGGTGTCAGAAAGTTATATTACTTCTAATTTACTTCTATTTAAAAATCTCCAGTCTCGCAGTACTTATCAGCTGCTGTATGTCCTGCAGGAAGTGGTGTATTCTCTCCAGTCTGACACAGTGCTCTCTGCTGCCACCTCTGTCCATGTCAGGAAATGTCCAGAGCAGCAGCAAATCCCCAAAGAAAACCTCTCCTGCTCTGGACAGTTCCTGACATGGACAGAGGTGGCAGCAGAGAGCACTGTGTCAGACTGGAGAGAATACACCACTTCCTGTAGGACATACAGCAGCTGATAAGTACTGGAAAAGTGGAGATTATCTGAAAGAGAAAACTTTTTGCCGTGTCATTGTTAAATGGAAAGTTTTGCAACTTTTATATATAAATCCATCAGGATCTCTGCTTGCTGTCAGTTAATGGGAACAGTTCCAGTTTGGAAGCTAAAATCCTCTACAGACCCGGTGTAGACAATGCTCTGTGAGCTCCAGACTGATACATTGTACATAGCTAGTCCTGCTCTCAGCTGTATCCAGTGTAGACAATGCTCTGTGAGCTCCAGACTGATACATTGTACATAGCTAGTCCTGCTCTCAGCTGTATCCAGTGTAGACAATGCTCTGTGAGCTCCAGACTGATACATTGTACATAGCTAGTCCTGCTCTGTATCCAGTGTAGACAATGCTCTGTGAGCTCCAGACTGATACATTGTACATAGCTAGTCCTGCTCTCAGCTGTATCCAGTGTAGACAATGCTCTGTGAGCTCCAGACTGATACATTGTACATAGCTAGTCCTGCTCTGTATCCAGTGTAGACAATGCTCTGTGAGCTCCAGACTGATACATTGTACATAGCTAGTCCTGCTCTCAGCTGTATCCAGTGTAGACAATGCTCTGTGAGCTCCAGACTGATACATTGTACATAGCTAGTCCTGCTCTCAGCTGTATCCAGTGTAGACAATGCTCTGTGAGCTCCAGACTGATACATTATACATAGCTAGTCCTGCTCTCAGCTGTATCCAGTGTAGACAATGCTCTGTGAGCTCCAGACTGATACATTGTACATAGCTAGTCCTGCTCTCAGCTGTATCCAGTGTAGACAATGCTCTGTGAGCTCCAGACTGATACATTATACATAGCTAGTCCTGCTCTCAGCTGTATCCAGTGTAGACAATGCTCTGTGAGCTCCAGACTGATACATTGTACATAGCTAGTCCTGCTCTCAGCAGAGAAGTGATACAGTTGTATCCACCTTAGCTACAATGTATCTCATCCATGGCTCTGCAGCTCCCCCATGCTGGACGCTGCAGCTCTGCTTGTTCAGATTGGCTGCTGTGTATAAGCACAACCTCCTGCAGTATCAGGTGAGACTTATTATACTCGGGGGACACAGATGGACCCCGGAGGGCTGTGACCACATAAACAGGAAGGGTCTGATGACTTGTGGTGTCAGCGCGGAGGGCGGCTCAGGAGTTACCTCCATGGAGGATCTCACACACATCATCCTCTCCGGATACCTTCCTTCCTGACTTGATGTCAACAACTTGTGAAGCTCCCGCTGCAGCTGTGGCGGGGGACGGGGCGTGTTACCATGAAGAGATGCGGCACGTCTCCCTCATACCTGAGGATTTCTATTGTAAAGATACAAGATGAAATGTTATTGTGTGAGAAGCCGCCATGCTGTACGACATCTCATCCTGTACTCCTCCTCTCCCTCCTCCCCCAGCACCGCTCAGTCCTCTCCATCTCATCTGCCTCATCCTCACTCCTTCACTCCATACCACAAGTACAGGACAAGATACCGTCCTCCAGTATCCCGTCCTCACCCTATTCTATACCGTCCTCCAGTATCCCGTCCTCACCCTATTCTATACTCTCCTCCAGTATCCCGTCCTCACCCTATTCTATACCGTCCTCCAGTATCCCGTCCTCACCCTATTCTATACCGTCCTCCAGTATCCCGTCCTCACCCTATTCTATATCGTCCTCCAGTATCCCATCCTCACCCTATTCTATACCGTCCTCCAGTATCCCATCCTCACCCTATTGTATACTCTCCTCCAGTATCCCGTCCTCACCCTATTCTATACCGTCCTCCAGTATCCCGTCCTCACCCTATTCTATACTGTCCTCCAGTATCCCATCCTCACCCTATTCTATACCGTCCTCCAGTATCCAGTCCTCACCCTATTCTATGCCGTCCTCCAGTATCCCGTCCTCACCCTATTCTATACCGTCCTCCAGTATCCCGTCCTCACCCTATTCTATACTGTCCTCCAGTATCCCATCCTCACCCTATTCTATACTGTCCTCCAGTATCCCATCCTCACCCTATTCTATACCGTCCTCCAGTATCCCGTCCTCACCCTATTCTATACCGTCCTCCAGTATCCCATCCTCACCCTATTCTATACCGTCCTCCAGTATCCCGTCCTCACCCTATTCTATACTGTCCTCCAGTATC
Organism: Dendropsophus ebraccatus; assembly: GCF_027789765.1. Classification (NCBI taxonomy): domain Eukaryota; kingdom Metazoa; phylum Chordata; class Amphibia; order Anura; family Hylidae; genus Dendropsophus; species Dendropsophus ebraccatus. Next base: position 6,343,655 of record NC_091457.1, on the reverse strand, counting down.
CCATCCTCACCCCATTCCATACATCCTGTAGTATTCTGTCCTCACCCCATTTTATACCGTCCTCCAGTATCCCGTCCTCACCCTATTCTATACCGTCCTCCAGTATCCCGTCCTCACCCTATTCTATACCGTCCTCCAGTATCCCATCCTCACCCTATTCTATACCGTCCTCCAGTATCCCATCCTCACCCTATTCTATACCGTCCTCCAGTATCCTGTCCTCACCCTATTCTATACCGTCCTCCAGTATCCCATCCTCACCCTATTCTATACCGTCCTCCAGTATCCCATCCTCACCCTATTCTATACTGTCCTCCAGTATCCAGTCCTCACCCTATTCTATGCCGTCCTCCAGTATCCCGTCCTCACCCTATTCTATACCGTCCTCCAGTATCCCGTCCTCACCCTATTCTATACTGTCCTCCAGTATCCCATCCTCACCCTATTCTATACCGTCCTCCAGTATCCCGTCCTCACCCTATTCTATACTGTCCTCCAGTATCCCGTCCTCACCCTATTCTATACTGTCCTCCAGTATCCCATCCTCACCCCATTCCATACATCCTGTAGTATTCTGTCCTCACCCCATTTTATACCGTCCTCCAGTATCCCGTCCTCACCCTATTCCATACCGTCCTCCACTATCCTGTCCTCACCCTATTCTATACCGTCCTCCAGTATCCCATCCTCACCCTATTCTATACCGTCCTCCAGTATCCCGTCCTCACCCCATTTTATACCGTCCTCCACTATCCTGTCCTCACCCTATTCTATACTCTCCTCCAGTATCCCATCCTCACCCTATTCTATACCGTCCTCCAGTATCCCATCCTCACCCTATTCTATACCGTCCTCCAGTATCCCGTCCTCACCCCATTTTATACCGTCCTCCACTATCCTGTCCTCACCCTATTCTATACTCTCCTCCAGTATCCCATCCTCACCCTATTCTATACCGTCCTCCAGTATCCCGTCCTCACCCCATTTTATACCGTCCTCCACTATCCTGTCCTCACCCTATTCTATACTCTCCTCCAGTATCCCGTCCTCACCCCATTCTATACTCTCCTCCAGTATCCCATCCTCACCCCGTTCTATACTCTCCTCCAGTATCCTGTCGTCACCCCATTCCATACCGTCCTCCAGTATCCTGTCCTCACCCCATTCCATTCCGTCCTCCAGTATCCTGTCCTCACCCCATTCCATTCCGTCCTCCAGTATCCTGTCATCACCCCATTCCATACCGTCCTCCAGTATCCCGTCCTCACCCCATTCCATGCTGTCCTCCAGTATCCTGTCCTCACCCCATTCTATACTGTCCTCCAGTATCCTGTCCTCACCCCATTCCACACCGTTCTCCAGTATCCTGTCCTCACCTCATTCCATATTGTCCTCTAGTGTCCTGTCCTCACCCCATTCCATTCCATCCTCCAGTATCCTGTCCTCACCCCATTCCATACTCTCCTCCAGTATCCTAACCTCACCTCATTCCATACTGTCCTCACCCCATTCCATACTCTCCTCCAGTATCCTGACCTCACCTCATTCTATACTGTCCTCACCCCATTCCATCCTCCAGTATCCTGTCCTCACCCCATTCCATACCGTCCTCCAGTATCCCCTCCTCACTCCATTTCATACCGTCCTCCAGTATCCTGTCCTCACCCCCTTCCATACTCTCCTCCAGTATCCTGTCCTCACCTCATTCCATACTGTCCTCACCCCATTCCATCCTCCAGTATCCTGTCCTCACCCCATTCCATTCCATCCTCCAGTATCCCGTCCACACCCCATTCTATACTGTGCCCACCCCATTCCATACATCCTGTAGTATCCTGTCCTCACCCCATTCCATACCGTTCCTCCAGTATCCTGTCCTCACTCCATTTCATACTGTCTTCCAGGATCCCGTCCTCACCCCATTCTATACTGTCCTCCAGTATCCCGTCCTCACCCCATTCCATATCGTCCTCCAGTATCCTGTCCTAACCCCATTCCATTCCGTCCTCCATTATCCTGTCCTCACCCCATTCCATACCGTCCTTTAGTATCCTGTCCTCACCCCATTCCATATCGTCCTCCAGTATCCTGTCCTCACCTTATTCCATACTGTCCTCACCCCATTCCATACCGTCCTCCAGTATCCTGTCCTCACCTCATTCCATACTGTCCTCTAGTATCCTGTCCTCACCCTATTTCATACTGTCCTCCAGTATCCTGTCCTCACCCCATTCCATACATCCTCCAGTATCCTGTCCTCACCCCATTCCATACTGTCCTCCATTATCCTTTCCTCACCTCATTCCATACCATCCTCCAGTATCCTGTCCTCACCCCATTCTATACCGTCCTCCAGTATCCTGTCCTTACCCCATTCCATACCGTCCTCCAGTATCCTGTCCTCACCCCATTCCATACTGTCCTCACCCCATTCCATACCGTCCTCCAGTATCCTGTCCTCACCCCATTCCATACTGTCCTCCATTATCCTTTCCTCACCTCGTTCCATACCGTCCTCCAGTATCCTGTCCTCACCCCATTCCATACCGTCCTCCAGTATCCTGTCCTCACCCCATTCCATACCGTCCTCCAGTATCCTGTCCTCACCCTATTTCATACTGTCCTCCAGTATCCCGTCCTCACCCCATTCCATACCGTCCTCCAGTATCCCGTCCTCACCCCATTCCATTCCGTCCTCCAGTATCCTGTCCTCACCCCATTCCATACCGTCCTCCAGTATCCCGTCCTCACCCCATTCCATACATCCTCCAGTATCCTGTCCTCACCCCATTCCATACCGTCCTCCATTATCCTTTACTCACCTCATTCCATACCGTCTTCCGGTATCCCATCCTGCAGTATCTCATCCTCCATCATACCATCCTCCGGTATCGCATCCTCCATCATACCATCCTCCGGTATCCCATCCTCCATCATACCATCCTCCGGTATCCCATCCTCCGGTATCCCATCCTCCATCATACCATCCTCCGGTATCGCATCCTCCATCATACCATCCTCCGGTATCCCATCCTCCATCATACCATCCTCCGGTATCCCATCCTCCGGTATCCCATCCTCCGGTATCCCATCCTCCATCATACCATCCTCCGGTATCCCATCCTCCATCATACCATCCTTGCCTTCCTACATATTACCTGTATTCCATTCTCATCATCCCCTCTCTCCACCACAGTCCCATCTCTCATTCTATAGGCTCCATCTTTATATATCTACGCTGACATATTTCCAACCATCTCATTCTTCTTCCCTTCCTTTTCTTACAGGAGATAAAGTAACCGGTGATATATTATCCCTTCTCCCCTCCAAACCATTAATCACAGCTGTATTTCCTGTTCAGGAACATAAACTGATGAGAAGTCAGAACCTCACGGGGCAGAAGCTTCCAGACCTCAGCGAGGCGGCCGAGCAGGAAGGAGGTATGACACCGAAGCTCTCCTATATATCCCTCTAAAGAGCCAGAGAAACGCAAGAGCAAGGCCCCAGGGGCCCATAGTGTCACATAATAGGGGAGAGAACTCTGGTCACACAATACCTGCAAGCGACAAGTGTCCCGCATGCAATACCTATGTGTTTCTGTAAGAGAAGATCTGGAGACCCTTACTGTACGTACAAAAAATCCACAACTTACAATATATTCAGGATAGGGACTTAGGTTCATAGTACACGGTATATTACTAGTATATAAAACATTACCTCCAAATGAAGGGACACTATATGTTTTCAAGTTCTTCCAAAGATACTTAAAGGGGTACTCCACTCACACATAAGTTTTGATATGTTGCTGCCCGTGGTAAGACTAACAATTCCTTCCATACTTTTTATTATCTATTCAGTCTCCTTCCCCCAGTTCTCAGCTGCTGCTTTCTGCTGAAGACACAAAAATCTGTGTGTGAGCTTTTCTCTCTGTCTCCCCCTCCTCCCCCCTCCCTTCTGAGACGGCTGATGTTAACAAGTCCCTTGCATGCTGTGTCTGCAACACTGTAGCCTCTTTGTAATGCTGGGAGACTTTATCATAGTGAGTTCATCAGCAACTTGACCTCAGAATAACCCTTCCAGCATTACAAAGAAGCTACAATGTTGCAGATACAGCCTGCCAGAGACTTGTTTACATCAGCCACTTCAGATGGGATTGTCTGAATGTAATTGTCCAATATACAGCGATCACTAGATCACTTTTTTTCATAGGTTTTTTTTTACCAGTTATATAATGGATGATAAAATATGTCTCCTTTTATGACACCACGTAATTGTCAACCAAAAATGGTTGTTCACTCGCTTTCTCTACTCTGATATCACTTTTAATTCATTTATTGTTAAGGAATGTATTTTTCTTATATCCGAAACCAATGTCGGCCATAAATCACATGACCACAGAGGCCATGGCTGCTGAAAACAAGTAACAGGGGGGGCCTTGTAGGGGAACAGCTGTAGTCCTGCAGTCTGCCGGGGGGCCCCTGGTGGGAGCCGGGCCTCTGTCCCTGCCCTCAGCCTAATTAGAGGTAATTATATTAGGTGGGGCGGCCCACCGGAAGATTTTCCGCTCCTCCGATGGGCCAGTCCAGCACTGTCTGAAAATTGGTTCACCTTTAAAGAGAATTAGGGATGACTAGCAAGTAGTTTCCAGTGTTTTAGGACTGCGTTGTTAATAATCTTTGATTGTCTATGGTATCCTGGACTGTATACAATCCTCGTCTCAACCTTTGTGTTTTTCTATTTTTAGGTCTCGTTTTTCTGTCTCACTTCCCTTTCTACTTTCTCTTTTCCCGTATCTCCTCTCTAGACACTTTCCATTTCTTGCATAAACCTCATATTCTTCGTCTGTATTGGCTTTTCTTCTAGCTCCTATGAATTACTATTATTATTTATTTTTAAAGTGCCCTTGATTCCGGAGCGCCATAAGTGATAGGGGGTGACAAACAGGAAGATTACTAAATCAAAGCACGTGAATAAGGTAAACGGCAGACTGGTACATAGGGAGAGAGGAGCCTGCCCACCAGGTATTACATAGGGAGAGAGGAGCCTGCCCGCCAGGTATTACATAGGGAGAGAGGAGCCTGCCCGCCAGGTATTACATAGGGAGAGAGGACCCTGCCCGCCAGGGCTTACATAGGGAGAGAGGACCCTGCCCACCAGGTATTACATAGGGAGAGAGGAGCCTGCCCGCCAGGTATTACATAGGGAGAGAGGAGCCTGCCCGCCAGGTATTACATAGGGAGAGAGGACCCTGCCCGCCAGGGCTTACATAGGGAGAGAGGACCCTGCCCGCCAGGTATTACATAGGGAGAGAGGAGCCTGCCCGCCAGGTATTACATAGGGAGAGAGGAGCCTGCCCGCCAGGTATTACATAGGGAGAGAGGACCCTGCCCGCCAGGTATTACATAGGGAGAGAGGACCCTGCCCGCCAGGTATTACATAGGGACTGAGGAGCCTGCCCGCCAGGTATTACATAGGGAGAGAGGAGCCTGCCCACCAGGTATTACATAGGGAGAGAGGAGCCTGCCCGCCAGGGCTTACATAGGGAGAGAGGAGCCTGCCCGCCAGGTATTACATAGGGAGAGAGGAGCCTGCCCGCCAGGGATTACATAGGGAGAGAGGAGCCTGCCCGCCAGGGCTTACATAGGGAGAGAGGACCCTGCCCACCAGGGCTTACATAGGGAGAGAGGAGCCTGCCCGCCAGGTATTACATAGGGAGAGAGGAGCCTGCCCACCAGGGATTACATAGGGAGAGAGGAGCCTGCCCACCAGGTATTACATAGGGAGAGAGGAGCCTGCCCACCAGGTATTACATAGGGAGAGAGGAGCCTGCCCACCAGGTATTACATAGGGAGAGAGGAGCCTGCCCACCAGGTATTACATAGGGAGAGAGGAGCCTGCCCGCCAGGTATTACATAGGGAGAGAGGAGCCTGCCCGCCAGGTATTACATAGGGAGAGAGGAGCCTGCCCACCAGGCCTTACATAGGGAGAGAGGAGCCTGCCCGCCAGGTATTACATAGGGAGAGAGGAGCCTGCCCGCCAGGGCTTACATAGGGAGAGAGGAGCCTGCCCACCAGGTATTACATAGGGAGAGAGGAGCCTGCCCGCCAGGTATTACATAGGGAGAGAGGAGCCTGCCCACCAGGTATTACATAGGGAGAGAGGAGCCTGCCCGCCAGGTATTACATAGGGAGAGAGGAGCCTGCCCACCAGGTATTACATAGGGAGAGAGGAGCCTGCCCGCCAGGTATTACATAGGGAGAGAGGAGCCTGCCCACCAGGTATTACATAGGGAGAGAGGAGCCTGCCCGCCAGGTATTACATAGGGAGAGAGGAGCCTGCCCGCCAGGTATTACATAGGGAGAGAGGAGCCTGCCCGCCAGGGATTACATAGGGAGAGAGGAGCCTGCCCGCCAGGCCTTACATAGGGAGAGAGGAGCCTGCCCGCCAGGTATTACATAGGGAGAGAGGAGCCTGCCCGCCAGGTATTACATAGGGAGAGAGGAGCCTGCCCGCCAGGGATTACATAGGGAGAGAGGAGCCTGCCCGCCAGGTATTACATAGGGAGAGAGGAGCCTGCCCGCCAGGTATTACATAGGGAGAGAGGAGCCTGCCCGCCAGGTATTACATAGGGAGAGAGGAGCCTGCCCGCCAGGTATTACATAGGGAGAGAGGAGCCTGCCCGCCAGGTATTACATAGGGACTGAGGAGCCTGCCCGCCAGGGATTACATAGGGAGAGAGGAGCCTGCCCGCCAGGTATTACACAGGGAGAGAGGAGCCTGCCCGCCAGGGATTACATAGGGAGAGAGGAGCCTGCCCGCCAGGGCTTACATAGGGAGAGAGGAGCCTGCCCACCAGGGATTACATAGGGAGAGAGGAGCCTGCCCGCCAGGACTTACATAGGGAGAGAGGACCCTGCCCGCCAGGGCTTACATAGGGAGAGAGGAGCCTGCCCGCCAGGTATTACATAGGGAGAGAAGAGCCTGCCCGCCAGGTATTACATAGGGAGAGAGGACCCTGCCCGCCAGGTATTACATAGGGAGAGAGGAGGCTGGCCGCCAGGTATTACATAGGGAGAGAGGAGCCTGCCCGCCGGGGCTTACATAGGGAGAGAGGAGCCTGCCCGCCAGGACTTACATAGGGAGAGAGGAGCCTGCCCACCAGTGCTTACATAGGGAGAGAGGAGCCTGCCCGCCAGGGATTACATAGGGAGAGAGGAGCCTGCGCGCCAGGTATTACATAGGGAGAGAGGAGCCTGCCCGCCAGGTATTACATAGGGAGAGAGGAGCCTGCCCGCTAGGTATTACATAGGGAGAGAGGACCCTGCCTGCCAGGGCTTACATAGGAAGAGAGAACCCTGCCCGCCAGGGATTACATAGGGAGAGAGGACCCTGCCCGCCAAGGCTTACATAGGGATAGAGGAGCCTGCCCGCCAGGTATTACATAGGGAGAGAGGAGCCTGCCCGCCAGGGATTACATAGGGAGAGAGGAGCCTGCCCGCCAGGGATTACATAGGGAGAGAGGAGCCTGCCCGCCAGGTATTACATAGGGAGAGAGGAGCCTGCCCGCCGGGGCTTACATAGGGAGAGGTGAGCCTGCCCGCCAGGGCTTACATAGGGAGAGAGGAGCCTGCCCGCCAGGGATTACATAGGGAGAGAGGAGCCTGCCCACCAGGGCTTACATAGGGAGAGAGGAGCCTGCCCGCCAGGTATTACATAGGGAGAGAGGAGCCTGCCCGCCAGGGATTACATAGGGAGAGGTGAGCCTGCCCGCCGGGGCTTACATAGGGAGAGAGGACCCTGCCCGCCGGGGCTTACATAGAGAGAGAGGAGCCTGCCCGCCAGGTATTACATAGGGATAGAGGAGCCTGCCCACCAGGTATTACATAGGGTGAGAGGAGCCTGCCCACCAGGTATTACATAGGGAGAGAGGAGCCTGCCCGCCAGGTATTACATAGGGAGAGAGGAGCCTGCCCACCGGTATTACATAGGGACTGAGGAGCCTGCCCGCCAGGTATTACATAGGGAGAGAGGAGCCTGCCCGCCAGGTATTACATAGGGAGAGAGGAGCCTGCCCGCCAGGCCTTACATAGGGAGAGAGGAGCCTGCCCGCCAGGTATTACATAGGGAGAGAGGAGCCTGCCCGCCAGGGCTTACATAGGGAGAGAGGAGCCTGCCCGCCAGATATTACATAGGGAGAGAGGAGCCTGCCTGCCAGGTATTACATAGGGAGAGAGGAGACTGCCCACCAGATATTACATAGGGAGAGAGGAGCCTGCCTGCCAGGTATTACATAGGGAGAGAGAACCCTGCCCGCCAGATATTACATAGGGAGAGAGGAGCCTGGCTGCCAGGTATTACATAGGGAGAGAGGAGCCTGCCCGCCAGGTATTACATAGGGAGAGAGAAGCCTGCCCGCCAGGTATTACATAGGGAGAGAGGAGCCTGCCCACCAGGTATTACATAGGGAGAGAGGAGCCTGCCCACCAGGTATTACATAGGGAGAGAGGAGCCTGCCCGCTAGGGCTTACATAGGGAGAGAGGAGCCTGCCCGCCAGGGCTTATATAGGGAGAGAGGAGCCTGCCCACCAGGTATTACATAGGGAGAGAGGAGCCTGCCCGCCAGGTATTACATAGGGAGAGAGGAGCCTGCCCGCCAGGCCTTACATAGGGAGAGAGGAGCCTGCCCGCCAGGTATTACATAGGGAGAGAGGAGCCTGCCCGCCGGGGCTTACATAGGGAGAGGTGAGCCTGCCCGCCGGGGCTTACATAGGGAGAGAGGAGCCTGCCCGCCAGGTATTACATAGGGACTGAGGAGCCTGCCCGCCAGGTATTACATAGGGAGAGAGGAGCCTGCCCGCCAGGTATTACATAGGGAGAGAGGAGCCTGCCCGCCAGGCCTTACATAGGGAGAGAGGAGCCTGCCCGCCAGGTATTACATAGGGAGAGAGGAGCCTGCCCGCCGGGGCTTACATAGGGAGAGGTGAGCCTGCCCGCCGAGGCTTACATAGGGAGAGAGGAGCCTGCCCGCCAGGTATTACATAGGGACTGAGGAGCCTGCCCGCCAGGTATTACATAGGGAGAGAGGAGCCTGCCCGCCAGGTTTACATAGGGAGAGAGGAGCCTGCCCGCCAGGCCTTACATAGGGAGAGAGGAGCCTGCCCGCCAGGTATTACATAGGGAGAGAGGAGCCTGCCCACCAGGTATTACATAGGGAGAGAGGAGCCTGCCCGCCAGGGCTTACATAGGGAGAGAGGAGCCTGCCCACCAGGTATTACATAGGGAGAGAGGAGCCTGCCCGCCAGGGATTACATAGGGAGAGAGGAGCCTGCCCGCCAGGTATTACATAAGGAGAGAGGAGCCTGCCCGCCAGGGCTTACATAGGGAGAGAGGAGCCTGCCCGCCAGGACTTACATAGGGAGAGAGGAGCCTGCCCGCCAGGTATTACATAAGGAGAGAGGAGCCTGCCCACCAGGTATTACATAGGGAAAGAGGAGCCTGCCCGCCAGGTATTACATAGGGAGAGAGGAGCCTGCCCGCCAGGTATTACATAGGGAGAGAGGACCCTGCCTGCCAGGTATTACATAGGGAGAGAGGAGCCTGCCCGCCAGGTATTACATAGGGAGAGAGGACCCTTGCCACCAGGTATTACATAGGGAGAGAGGAGCCTGCCAGCCAGGTATTACATAGGGAGAGAGGAGCCTGCCCGCCAGGTATTACATAGGGAGAGAGGAGCCTGCCCGCCAGGGATTACATAGGGAGAGAGGAGCCTGCCCGCCAGGGATTACATAGGGGGAGAGGAGCCTGCCCACCAGGGATTACATAGGGAGAGAGGAGCCTGCCTGCCAGGTATTACATAGGGAGAGAGGAGCCTGCCCGCCAGGTATTACATAGGGAGAGAGGAGCCTGCCCGCCAGGCCTTACATAGGGAGAGAGGAGCCTGCCAGCCAGGTATTACATAGGGAGAGAGGACCCTGCCCGCCAGGTATTACATAGGGAGAGAGGACCCTGCCCGCCAGGTATTACATAGGGACTGAGGAGCCTGCCCGCCAGGTATTACATAGGGGGAGAGGAGCCTGCCCACCAGGGATTACATAGGGAGAGAGGAGCCTGCCCGCCAGGTATTACATAGGGAGAGAGGAGCCTGCCCGCCAGGTATTACATAGGGAGAGAGGAGCCTGCCCGCCAGGTATTACATAGGGAGAGAGGACCCTGCCCACCAGGGATTACATAGGGAGAGAGAAGCCTGCCCGCCAGGTATTACATAGGGAGAGAGGAGCCTGCCCACCAGGTATTACATAGGGAGAGAGGACCCTGCCCGCCAGGTATTACATAGGGACTGAGGAGCCTGCCCGCCAGGTATTACATAGGGAGAGAGGAGCCTGCCCGCCAGGCCTTACATAGGGAGAGAGGACCCTGCCCGCCGGGTATTACATAGGGAGAAAGGAGGTGAGGTCCGGTATGCAGCATATGGTGTTTTGGATGGTTTAAGGGATATTCTATACCATTTGGGGCTTAGCATGGAGGACGACTCGAGGGGACCATTAGGCTGACCAGTGGCCATGGTATCTCTGACAGACTCCCCCCCCCTACTCTCCTGCCTGTGCTGCTCTCTGCTTTTCTTTTCCAGCAGCCAGGGCCTCTTTGGTCATGTGATTTGTGTCCAACATTGTTTTTGGATATAAGAAAAATACATTCATTAAAAGTGATATCATAGAAAAGAAAAAGAGTAAACAACCCTTTTCTATAATCCTCGTACTATAATACTGCTCCTATATACTGCTGGGGCTGTGTGTGCCCGCTAATCCATCTGTCCTTCCTAAATTCAGGAATATAACTACTATAATACTGCTCCTATATACAGGAATATAACTACTATAATACTGCTCCTATATACAGGAATATACTACTATAATACTGCTCCTATATACAGGAATATAACTACTATAATACTGCTCCTATATACAGGAATATAACTACTATAATGTGGCTCAGGGAAGAAACAGAGTGCTGCATATCACACCTATGGCTGATACTAGTGCCGCTTGGCTAAATAAAAAACACATCAGAATTTTGTGTATGAATTGATCAAGCCATACTGCCCCATGTACCTCGTGCCGGTATCTGATACACATGGGTCCCTACACTAAGTCCACACCGTGCCAGTCAGTGGCCACCAACCCCGCAGGCGTGCACAGCCAGGGAACGGGGGCCATGGGACGGCCCTGCGACCCCCATGCCACAGGACCAGACCCAAAAACACCACACCAGAACCCGGCCAGCACCGCCGGCGGAGAAGGTCGCCCCCAAGCAGCACAAGTCTGGATAAGGTATTGCGCTCACCATAGCTGCAGCAAACAGAATGGGAAAAAAACAGGAGGGATTAAAACCATGTGCACTCAGGTGTCTCCTGCTAATTGCGGTCATGTGGGTCTCACCAGGAGGAGTGCAAAACACGGAGAAAAGAGAGAAACAAAATGTGGCTCAGGGAAGAAACAGAGTGCTGCACATCACACCTATGGCTGATACTAGTGCCCCTAGGCTAAATAAAAAACACATCAGAATTTTGTGTATGAATTGATCAAGCCATACTGCCCCATGTACCTCGTGCCGGTATCTGATACACATGGGTCCCTACACTAAGTCCACACCGTGCCAGTCAGTGGCCACCAATCCCTCCTGTTTTTTTCCCATTCTGTTTGCTGCAGCTATGGTGAGCGCAATACCTTATCCAGACTTGTGCTGCTTGGGGGCGACCTTCTCCGCCGGCGGTGCTGGCCGGGTTCTGGTGTGGTGTTTTTGGGTCTGGTCCTGTGGCATGGGGGTCGCAGGGCCGTCCCATGGCCCCCGTTCCCTGGCTGTGCACGCCTGCGGGGTTGGTGGCCACTGACTGGCACGGTGTGGACTTAGTGTAGGGACCCATGTGTATCAGATACCGGCACGAGGTACATGGGGCAGTATGGCTTGATCAATTCATACACAAAATTCTGATGTGTTTTTTATTTAGCCAAGCGGCACTAGTATCAGCCATAGGTGTGATGTGCAGCACTCTGTTTCTTCCCTGAGCCACATAACTACTATAATACTGCTCCTATATACAGGAATATAACTACTATAATACTGCTCCTATATACAGGGATATAACTACTATAATACTGCTCCTATATACAGGAATATAACTACTATAATACTGCTCCTATATACAGGAATATAACTACTATAATACTGCTCCTATATACAGGGATATAACTACTATAATACTGCTCCCTATATACAGGAATATACTACTATAATACTGCTCCCTATATACAGGGATATAACTACTAGAATACTGCTCCTATATACAGGAATATAACTACTATAATACTGCTCCTATATACAGGAATATAACTACTATAATACTGCCTCCTATATACAGGAATATAACTACTATAATACTGCTCCCTATATACAGGAATATAACTACTATAATACGGTTCAGGGAAGAAAAAGAGTGCTGCACCTCACACCTATGGCTGATACTAGTACCTCTCGGCTGCATAAAAAACATCAGAATTCTGTATGTGAATTGATCAAGCCACACTGCCCCATGTACCTCGTGCAGGTATCTGATACACATGGGTCCCTACACTAAGTCCACACTGTGCTGGTCAGTGACCACCAACCCCGCAGGCGTGCACAGTCAGGGAACGGGGGCCATGGGACGGCCCTGCGACCCCCATGCCACAGGACCAGACCCAAAAATGCCACACCAAAACCCAGCCAGCACCGCCGGCGGAGGAAGCTGCCCCCAAACAGCACAAGTCTGGATAAGGTATTGCACTCACCATAGCTATCAAAGACAGAATGGGACAGACATGAGGGATTAAAACTATGTGCACTCAGGTGTCTCCTGCTAATTGCGGTCATGTGGGTCTCACCAGGAGGAGTGCAAAACACGGAGAAAAGAGAGAAACAAAATACGGTTCAGGGAAGAAAAAGAGTGCTGCACCTCACACCTATGGCTGATACTAGTACCTCTCGGCTGCATAAAAAACATCAGAATTTTGTTTTTTAAGCAGCCGAGAGGTACTAGTATCAGCCATAGGTGTGAGGTGCAGCACTCTTTTTCTTCCCTGAACCATAACTACTATAATACTGCTCCTATATACAGGGATATAACTACTATAATACTGCTCCTATATACAGGGATATACTACTATAATACTGCCCCCTATATACAGGAATATAACTACTATAATACTGCCCCCTATATACAGGAATATAACTACTATAATACTGCTCCTATATACAGGAATATAACTACTATAATACTGCTCCTATATACAGGAATATAACTACTATAATACTGCTCCTATATACAGGAATATAACTACTATAATACTGCCCCCTATATACAAGAATATAACTACTATAATACTGCTCCTATATACAGGAATATAACTACTATAATACTGCTCCTATATACAAGAATATAACTACTATAATACTGCTCCTATATACAGGAATATAACTACTATAATACTACCTCCTACATACAGGAATATAACTACTATAATACTGCTCCTATATACAGGAATATACTACTATAATACTGCCCCCTATATACAGGAATATAACTACTATAATACTACCTCCTACATACAGGGATATAACTACTATAATACTGCTCCTATATACAAGAATATAACTACTATAATACTGCTCCCTATATACAAGAATATTACTACTATAATACTGCTCCTATATACAGGAATATAACTACTATAATACTTCCCCCTATATACAGGAATATAACTACTATAATACTGCTCCCTATATACAGGAATATAACTACTATAATACTGCTCCTATATACAGGAATATACTACTATAATACTGCTCCTATATACAGGAATATAACTACTATAATACTGCTCCTATATACAGGAATAGAACTACTATAATACTGCCCCCTATATACAGGAATATAACTACTATAATACTGCTCCTATATACAAGAATATTACTACTATAATACTGCTCCTATATACAGGAATATAACTACTATAATACTACCTCCTATATACAGGAATATAACTACTATAATACTGCTCCTATATACAAGAATATAACTACTATAATACTGCTCCCTATATACAGGAATATAACTACTATAATACTGCTCCTATATACAGGAATATAACTACTATAATACTGCTCCTATATACAAGAATATAACTACTATAATACTGCTCCTATATACAGGAATATACTACTATAATACTGCACCTATATACAGGGATATAACTACTATAATACTGCTCCTATATACAGGGATGTAACTACTATAATACTGCTCCTATATACAAGAATATAACTACTATAATACTGCTCCTATATACAAGAATATAACTACTATAGTACTGCCCTTATATACAGGAATATAAATACTATAAGTACTATATATAATACTGTAATATTTAGTATACGTGATGTCACCATCATGAAGGATCCTGCTCTGTTCCCCAATGATAAGAAACCAGAGGCCATAAGAGTCTTATTCACATCCTGTAACTATCAGTTAGTAAGAGCCGTCAGACTTCTCTTCTCCTCGGGTTTTAGAGGGACAGACTCAGACTCCATGGAGGCAGCAGGTCCTCTCCTCCTTTATTTCTGACATACTGTATGATGGGGTAACAGGGATGCTTTTGTATGTTCTTAATATTATATTCTCAGGTTTGTAGTTAATAAGTTACAGAAAAAGGGAAATAAAAAACAACAACCTTAAATATATGACCCTCTTATTCCAGGTCCTTCCCCTGTCCAGGCTGCTGAGGTAGAAGAGGAGAAGAAGGCAGAAAAGAAAGAAGTTAAATCCGATGTGATGCCCCATATCTCAGATATCTTACTGAAGAAGCTTCGAGTTCACAAAGGTCTCCCGAACAGGTACAATGCCGAGTATATCTTCTGTCCTTTTCAAAGAAAGAGTGGCAGCAACATTATAGGTGGAAATATTGATAGGTGGAAAGATTAATAACTGTGTATATACATTACATTACTGATCCTGTATTATACTTCAGAGCTGCACTCACTATTCTGCTGGTGGGGTCACTGTGTACATACATTACATTACTGATCCTGAGTTACAAACTGTATCATACTCCAGAGCTGTACTCACTATTCTGCTGGTGAGGTCACTGTGTACATACATTACATTACTGATCCTGAGTTACATCCTGTATCATACTCCAGAGCTGTACTCACTATTCTGCTGGTGGGGTCACTGTGTACATACATTACTGATCCTGTACTGATCCTGAGTTACATCCTGTATTATACTCCAGAGCTGCACTCACTATTCTGCTGGTGGGGTCACCGTGTACATACATTACATTACTGATCCTGAGTTACATCATGTATTATACTCCAGAGCTGCACTCTCTGTTCTGCTGGTGGGGTCACTGTGTACATACATTACATTACTGATGTAAACACAAAAGATATCTGTGAGTTCATACATCATTATGCAGGGTAATAGATAAATAGTTGTAGAATAAAGAATAAAACAGAGGGCTGGATGAAAAGCTTTCCCCTAGATCTTCCGTAAGAGAAAGAGGATGAGAGATAAGACAGGTAATGTCTATTAGTATACCCCACACTTACCGTAATAATACACCAGGGTCACATGTACTCAACCCTCCTAAAGCAGAACCACCTGTACTTAAATATGTACCTATACAGGCAAAACTACAGTTTCTATAAGTCCTGTCCTTCCAAAGTTTTCTTGCTTTGTTAAGGGCTTCTAGCTATTCTTTACTTCTAGTAGTAGTCAGTACTTATCTGCTTATCCTTTATTATACTCTGTATTGTATTCCAGAGCTGACTTTTCTGTGTACATACATGTGTTATCATGTTTGTACACCTAATTGAATACCATAAATGTTTATCTTAAAACCACATTACCAGGTAAAAACTATGAAAATTGGGGTAAATACAACAGTTCCTTTGACTCACAAAAAGTCATCCTACAGCACTTAGGAGGGGAAAAATGCCCTGTGGAGGAAACCTCAAGGGAATCCTGGCCGAAGGATTGCCCTTCCTTTTGGCTTTGAGTGTTTTTGCCAACCTATAAATTTTCATGGTACCAGATATACACACATCATTGTCCAGGGTAATAGATAAGGTCCCTTCCTTCCAAAGTCTTGTCCCCCTTTGCTTCTAGCTAGTCTTTACTTCTAGTAGTAGTCAGTACTCATTCTTTATTATATTCTGTATTATTTTCACTGTACATACAGCTTGTATAAGAGACCATGGCATGCTGGGAAGCCTATTTATTAGGGACATCAGGAAGCAGCTAGCTTCTCCTCCTTGCTGCAACCTGGGACATACCTGCTGGATAAGACTGCTATAACCTAGGAATGCAGCAGTTTCTTCATACAGTTCAGTCTTCTGATCTCCTTGCAGTGGATGAGACGTGACCGGTGACCTCACTCCTTGGCCGCTGTAATCTTCTCCCCTGTGTCTTATGTTTTTCTATTGTCGCTTGTTTCCTGTTCATGTATCTGGTGTTTAGGTTACAGTAACTTTATGTATAAAATGTATTTTTCTCCTTTCAGTGCCCCCCCTCTGACGGAGAAGGAGGTCGAGGTAAGTCCCTTGTGCGGTCACAAGACTTTCTAGAATACAACAAATATATCTGCACTAAAAAGTTATAGGAGATATAAAAATAGCAAAATAAGAACACTCACCTCACTAGTGAGCCCCCCTACACTATGTGTGCACATAGACATCATGATGTGTCATCTGTAGTGACATCACCGAGAGGTGGGTGACATCACGTCTGAGTGCCCAGACCAAGGGCATGGTACGAGAATAATAAGGTGGTACACCGACGACTTCTACAACCCGCACCAATTTGGGGGATAGGGGTCCCTCAATTTATAGTAGCCAACATCTTACTCTATTGAAGTCTATTAGAGTTAAAGGGGTAATCCAGTGTTAGAGAAACATGGCCACTTTCTTCCAGAGACAGCGCCGCTCTTGCCTTCAGTTTGGATGTTGGTTTTGCAACTCAGTTCCGAAGTGAATGGAGCTTAATTGTAAACCACACTTGATCTGGAGACAAGAGCGGTTCTGTCTCTGGAAGAAAGTGGCCGTGTTTTTCTAACACTGGATAGTCCCTTTAAGGCTATGTTCACACTACGTAAACGTACAGCCGTTGTTGCCATCTTTATGCGGAGTGGAACAATGCCTTATTTTCAATGGGTTCCTGGCCTGAGCGTATACGCCGGGATCCCCCGCATCAGAGCTCTGTGGCCGGGAAGATTATCCGTCCGGTACTTAAGTACCGGCCGCGATGATCCGGGCACAGACCGGCCGAGTCACGGAACGGCCGGTCTCTATACTTAGTGTGAACATGGCCTAAGGCTGCATCATGTGACCCACCAGCGCTGTAAACGAGTGCCAATCTGCTAAATCAGTTTCCTGAAACATTACAAATTAAGAATTTTTGTGGGAAAAAAATGTTTTTTAGCAGCTTCATCCACTTAACATCTATATAAAAACAATGCTGATATTTTGCGTTACTCCTTTGTTATTATTACTTTTATGACATTTTGACACATTAAGGCCTTCTTTTTGAAGCAAGAATACGACTATATTATGCAATTTACGGCCGTGGTTTGGATATTATGGCCATATTTTTGCATCAAAGTGGCGCTGTCCGGGGAGAAGGACAAAATGTGGCTAAAAAAAAAATACCTAGCCTAAAAGAAAAAAAAAAGGATAAAAACCTCAAATCATGTAAGGCCTCATTCACACAGTGATTTTTATGGTCCGCAAATACCTCCGCTACTTTTTCTCTGTCTCCGCATCCGCAACAATGTTGAATTGGTAACAATGAAAAATTGAACTACTTTACTTAGATTTAATCTGCCTTTTTTTTTACGGACGTCGTGGATGTGATATCCGTGACATACCCAAAAACACGGATCCCGTAGACTTCTATTGACTAATCTGTGCTGCAATTTCAATCCACACTAGGACACTATTTTTTTTTTGGCACCATGGATCCCTGAAAGAACAGAATGTGAATAGCCCAATAGAAATCAATGGCCAATAAGTTGTTTCCTTAGTGCGGATCTGCAGTTGCAGACAACCTTACTGAAAGTGTGAATAAGGCCAAATAAAAGAACTTTCTAACTTACAGATGGCAGAAAACACAGAAAACAGTCCACGATCAGACTACACTGGGTTTCCTGTAGTCTGTAACCAAGGAGACACTCAGATCTGCATAGGAGTCTTGTATGCCTTGGCTATATATATATATATATATATATATATATATATATATATATATATACAGTATGTGATGTGTTATGTGACATGCAGACTTCAGGCACAGCACAGCAGTTATTATGTAACAGGCTTGATATTACAGGACACCCCGGGGTGTTCTCCTCCGTTCCATCTTTGAGGCTGTCGTGTACCCGACCTCCAGTCTCCACCTGTTGTAGCTAAAGATAATATTTTCTAAATGTCTGCACTTTCACAGAATGTCTTCATCCAACTTTCCTTGGCGTTTCGGAATGACAGCTACACGCTGGAATCCCGGCTCAGCCAGGCAGAGAGGGAACGCAACCTGACCGAGGAAAACAACGAAAAGGAATTGGAGAACTTCAAGGCGGCTGTTATGGTGAGATGGCGAGAGAATAATGATAAGAGGTGGCAGTGCCAAGAGCCCTCCCTGCCCTGACATGTACACAGGCACGCTGCAGAACTTTCCTACATGGTTACACCGGTTACATAAAGACAACACCGAGCGCTTCACTGTCTGGTGTCACACCAGAGCGGCACTCACTATTCTGCTGGTGGGGTCACTGTGTACATACATTACTGATCCTGAGTTACATCCTGTATTATACTCCAGAGCTGCACTCACTATTCTGCTGGTGGGGTCACTGTGTACATACATTACTCATCCTGAGTTACATCCTGTATTATACTCCAGAGCTGCATTCACTATTCTGCTGGTGAGGTCACAATGTACATACATTACATTACTGATCCTGAGTTACATCCTGTATTATACTGCAGAGCTGCACTCACTATTCTGCTGGTGGGGTCACTGTGTACATACATTACATTTCATTACTGATCCTGAGTTACATCCTGTATTATACCCCAGAGCTGCACTCACTATTCTGCTGGTGGGGTCACTGTGTACATACATTACTGATCCTGTATTATACTCCAGAGCTGCACTCACTATTCTTCTGGTGGGGTCACTATGTACATACATTACATTACTGATACTGAGTTATATAATGTATTATACTCCAGAGCTGCACTCACTATTCTGCTGGTTGGGTCACTGTGTACATACATTACATTACATTACTGATTTTGTATTATACCCCAGAGCTGCACTCGCTATTCTGCTGGTGGGGTCACTGTGTACATACATTATATTACTGATCCTGAGTTACATCCTGTATTATACCCCAGAGCTGCACTCGCTATTCTGCTGGTGGGGTCACTGTGTACATACATTATATTACTGATCCTGAGTTACATCCTGTATTATACCCCAGAGCTGCACTTACTATTCTGCTGGTGGGGTCACTGTGTACATACATTATATTACTGATCCTGAGTTACAACTCTCCCTAAAACAACTCCAGTTATAAACTCAGTATAAAAAAATGCACAAAACACTTTTTGGGTGTCAGAATGGCCACAGGGTTATGGAAATCACAAGAGTCAGGTTGGAATTCACGAATATTGTGAGATAACCCGCTATCTGACATCCAGCACCCCTCCGGATGGTAATGAAGGGGTGGTACGCTCTGGCTGGCCATTCTAGCAGTGTCGCAGAGTCCGTTCACCTCGTGGACAGCAATCTGGATGACATTGACATTAGGACATGCCTGGGGCAGGCCGCTTCAACATACCACCATATCCTCCTCTAGTTAAAATGGGTCTACCAACATGGCTGCAACTTCCAACTTGCTCCTGAACCACCAACCCTGTGACAGTGAATGAAATACGTCATATATTTTTTATTTATCTCTACATGTTTGGACACCTAAGTCAATGTCATGGACGTACATCTTACATGTGCAGGTAAAAACTAGGACTATTGTGCTAAACACAACAATCCTCTGGACTCAGAAAGAGTCATCCTCCAGAACTCAGGAGAGGAACAACCCCCTGTGGAGGAAACCTCAAAGGAATCCTGGATGAAGGATTTCTATTCCTCTGCGCTTACAGTTTTATTACCAACCTGTAACAATATCAGTTGTTCAAATTATATCAAACAAATAAGAGATATATCAATACCTACATCATTACCTACCTACATCAATACCTACATCCAGGTAATAGATAAACAATTGTAGAATAAAACAGATGGGGCTGGAGGGAAAACATCCCTCCAGATCTTCCATGAGACAAAGAGGAAGAGAAATAAGACAGGTAATGTCTATTACTATATCCCACCCTACTTATAATAAAACGATAGGCACAGATATACTCATCCCTCCTAAAGCACAACCACCTGTACTTAGATCTATACCAGTATCCAGACAAGACTGAGAGGGCTATAGGTCCCCTCCTTCTAAAGTCATGTCTCCCTCTGCTTGTGCTAGTCTTTACTTATCCTGTATTGATTCTGAGTTACATCCTGTGCTATACTCC
The DNA here is from genome assembly GCF_027789765.1 of Dendropsophus ebraccatus. Classification (NCBI taxonomy): domain Eukaryota; kingdom Metazoa; phylum Chordata; class Amphibia; order Anura; family Hylidae; genus Dendropsophus; species Dendropsophus ebraccatus. Next base: position 6,322,978 of record NC_091457.1, on the reverse strand, counting down.
AGAGCTGCACTCACAATTCTGCTGGTGACTTTATACATCCTTCTCATTCACTCTCCCATGTGCTGTCCTTCAGGCTTCATCATCTTTGTGGCACAACAGCGAACACCGTGAAGCTTATCAGAAGTTACTGGAGGACATCGCGGTTCTCCACCGACTGATCACTAGACTGTCCAGCAGGGCGGAGATGGTGGGCGCGGTGCGGCAGGTAGGTCTCCTCTCTCTATTTTCCATACAGTAGACTGTGCAGTCTGGTCTCTCTCTGTTATACATACATGCACTGTACACATGCTCAGCACCTCTGCCCCTTTGGTGTTCAGGAGAAGCGGATGTCTCGGGCCACGGAGGTGATGATGCAATACGTGGAGAACTTAAAGAGAACGTATGAGAAGGATCACGCCGAGCTGATGGAGTTTAAAAAACTCGCCAACCAGAACTCCAGCCGCAACTACAATGCTTCCGGTAACCACTCCTGCTGTGTAATGTGCTTCTGCCGTGTACTGTGCTTCTGCTGTGTACTGCGCTCCTGCTGTGTACTGCGCTCCTGCTGTGTACTGTGCTTCTGCTGTGTACTGTGTCCCTGCTGTGTACTGAGCTCCTGCTGTGTACTGATCCCCTGCTGTGTACTGTGCTCCTGCTGTGTCCTGTGCTCCTGCTGTGTACTGTGTCCCTGCTGTGTACTGTGCCCCTGCTGTGTACTGTGCTTCTGCTGTGTACTGCGCTCCTGCTGTGTACTGTGATTCTGCTGTGTACTGTGCTCCTGCTGTGTACTGTGCTCCTGCTGTGTACTGTGCTCCTGCTGTGTACTGCTCCCCTGCTGTGTACTGCTCCCCTGCTGTGTACTGTGCTTCTGCTGTGCACTGCTCCCCTGCTGTGTACTGCGCTTCTGCTGTGTACTGCGCTTCTGCTGTGTACTGCTCCCCTGCTGTGTACTGTGCTCCTGCTGTGTACTGCTCCCCTGCTGTGTACTGTTCCCTGCTGTGTATTGTGTCTCTGCTGTGTACTACGTCTTTGCTGTGTACTGCGCTCCTGCTGTATACTGTGCTCCTGCTGTGTACTGTGCTCCTGCTGTGTACCGCTCCCCTGCTGTGTCCTGCCCTTCTGCTGTGTACTGCGTCTTTACTGTGTATTGTGTTCCTGCTGTGTACTGTGCTTCTGCTGTGTACTGCGCTTCTGCTGTGTACTGTGTCCCTGCTGTGTACTGTGCTCCTGCTGTGTACTGTGCTCCTGCTGTGTACTGTGCTCCTGCTGTGTACTGTGCTCCTGCTGTGTACTGTGCTCCTGCTGTGTACTGTGCTCCTGCTGTGTACCGTTTCCCTGCTGTGTACTGTGTCCCTGCTGTGTACTGTTCTCCTGCTGTGTACTGTGCTCCTGCTGTGTACTGTGCTCCTGCTGTGTACTGTGCTCCTGCTGTGTACTGTGCTCCTGCTGTGTACCGTTTCCCTGCTGTGTACTGTGTCCCTGCTGTGTACTGTTCTCCTGCTGTGTACTGTGCTCCTGCTGTGTACTGTGCTCCTGCTGTGTACTGTGTCCCTGCTGTGTCCTGTGTCCCTGCTGTGTCCTGTGCTCCTGCTGTGTACTGCCTCCCTGCTGTGTACTGCCCTCCTGCTGTGTACTGCGCCCCTGCTGTTTACTGCGCTCCTGCTGTGTACTGCGCTCCTGCTGTGTACTGTGTCCCTGCTGTGTACTGCGCTCCTGCTGTGTACTATGCTCCTGTTGTGTACCGCTCCCCTGCTGTGTACTGCACTCCTGCTGCGTACTGTGTTCCTGCTGTGTACTGTGCTCCTGCTGTGTACCGATTCCCTGCTGTGTACTGTGCTCTTGCTATGTTCTGTGTCCCTGCTGTGTACTGTGCCCCTGCTGTGTACTGTGTCCCTGCTGTGTACTGCGCTCCTGCTGTGTACTGTGTCCCTGCTGTGTACCGCTTCCCTGCTGTGTACTGCGCTCCTGCTGTGTACTGCCTCCCTGCTGTGTCCTGTGCTCCTGCTGTGTCCTGTGCTCCTGCTGTGTACTGTGCTCGTGCTGTGTACTGCCTCCCTGCTGTGTCCTGTGCTCCTGCTGTGTACTGCGCTCCTGCTGTGTACTGCGTTCCTGCTGTGTACTGCGTTCCTGCTGTGTACTGCTCTCCTTTGGGTAGGGGTCTATAATTACAGGTGGTTTCAGCCGGACCCCTGACATATTGTCTCGGGCTTCCTTCCCTCTGTCACCTATCAGCGCTAAACTACAGACTGCTCCTTCTGTAAAGGGAAACTGCGCCCTCTAACCTCTGGCGGCTGCTTATCAACAAGCTCCACCCCCAGTGGTGACATCACTACACCTGCCGCCAGGTACTGGAGTCCTTAGAATAGAAGGTGCAGCTGAGGGCAGGACTAGCTATGTACAATGTATCAGTCTGGAGCTCACAGAGCATTGTCTACACCTGATACAGCTGAGAGCAAGACTAGCTATGTACAATGTATCAGTCTGGAGCTCACAGAGCATTGTCTACACCTGATACAGCTGAGAGCAGGACTAGCTATGTACAATGTATCAGTCTGGAGCTCACAGAGCATTGTCTACACCTGATACAGCTGAGAGGAGGACTAGCTATGTACAATGTATCGGTCTGGAGCTCACAGAGCATTGTCTACACTGGATACAGCTGAGAGCAGGACTAGCTATGTACAATGTATCAGTCTGGAGCTCACAGAGCATTGTCTACACTGGATACAGCTGAGAGCAGGACTAGCTATGTACAATGTATCAGTCTGGAGCTCACAGAGCATTGTCTACACTGGATACAGCTGAGAGCAGGACTAGCTATGTACAATGTATCAGTCTGGAGCTCACAGAGCATTGTCTACACTGGATACAGCTGAGAGCAGGACTAGCTATGTACAATGTATCAGTCTGGAGCTCACAGAGCATTGTGTACACTGGATACAGCTGAGAGCAGGACTAGCTATGTACAATGTATCAGTCTGGAGCTCACAGAGCATTGTCTACACTGGATACAGCTGAGAGCAGGTCTAGCTATGTACAATGTATCAGTCTGGAGCTCACAGAGCATTGTCTACACTGGATACAGCTGAGAGCAGGACTAGCTATGTACAATGTATCAGTCTGGGGCTCACAGAGCATTGTCTACACTGGATACAGCTGAGAGCAGGACTAGCTATGTACAATGTATCAGTCTGGGGCTCACAGAGCATTGTCTACACTGGATACAGCTGTATGAGGACCCTTAGCACTGTATGGTGTTATGTTTGTGTGACTGATGGTTCTTGTACATTACAGATGATGGCGTCCCCCGCTCCTCCCGCTCCATGTCGCTGACTATTGGGAAGGTAAGTACGGAAATAAAGTCTATTGTTAACCCTTCGTCTGCTGGATGTGCGCACAGGTGACATCACTGCTGGTGATTTATTCTAGAACATGCCGCGCAGGAGGGTGAGCGTCGCGGTGGTTCCCAAGTTTAATCTGCTGAACATCCCTGGACAGACCCCGGGCTCGCCCCCCGTGCCCCCCATGCCCGCTGTGGTAAGTGGCTTCCTCTCTACTCAAACTACATCCGGGCATAGAAGCATTTACTAATGTTACCCACAGCGTCACAGCAGCACAGAGTATTTCAGGAGATGTGTGTGCTGATCGTAATGGGCCTCACAGGCTCAAAGCGAGCAGGGCTCACAGCAGCACAGAGTGATTCAGAAAAGAAGTGCACTGATCTAGTGGGAGGTCAAAAAGTCAGCAAGGTTATCAGCAGCGCAGAGTATTTCAGAGGTGAGGAGGTTCTGCACTTTAGCAAGTTAGAGACTTTATGATGTATAGTAGAACAAGTAAGGTTCCCCAGCAGCACATAGGATTTCAGGAGAGAAGTGCATTGATTCCATGGGAGGTCAGAGAATGAGAGTAAAACAGTGGAAGGAACGGGGTCTCCCAGCAGCACAGAGTATTTCAGAAGAGGAAAGTGGTTAGTGTGGTAAGAGATGACAGAAGCTACATAGTGGAAGACATTGGGTTCTTCAACAGCACAGAGTATTTCAGGAGAGAAATGTTCCGACCCTGTGGGAGGTTAGAGACTGGATATTACATAGTAGAAGGAACAGGGACTTCAGCAGCACAGAGTATTTCAGGCCAGAATAGCACTAATCATGTGAGGGGTTCAGAATGAGAATTAGCAAGGTCAAAGTCTGATCATCAGGTCACAGACTGAGAGTTAAATAGCTTAAAGGGTTACTCCACTCACACATAACTTGTGATATGTTGCTGCCCATGGTGAGACTAACAATTCCTTCCATACTTGTTATTATCTATTCAGTCTCCTTCCCCTAGTTCTCAGCTGCTGCTTTCTGCTGAAGACAAAAAAGTCTGTGTGTGAGCTTTTCTCTCTGTCTCCTCCTCCTCCCCCCTCCCTTCTGAGACAGTTGATGTAAACAAGTCTCTGGCAGGCTGTATCTGCAACAATGTAGCTTCTTTGTAATGCTGGGAGGGATAATCACTGTGAGCTCATCAGCAACTTGACCTCAAAATAACCCTCCCAGCATAACAAAGAAGCTACAATGTTGCAGATACAGCCTGCCAGGGACTTGTTTACATCGGCCATCTAATAAGGGAGGGGGAGACGGCACTGGTAGCTCACACACAGATTTTTGTGTCTTCTGCAGAAAGCAGCAGCTGAGAACTGGGGGAAGGAGACTGAATAGATAATAACAAGTATGGAAGGAATTGCTAGTCTCACCATGGGCAGCAACATATCAAAAGTTATGTGTGAGTGGAGTACTCCTATAAGAATAAGATCCCCAGCAGCACAGAGCATTTCAGGAGAGAATGTGGCTAATTAATTGGATATTTGTCACTTATTGCTAGTATCACTATTACTTTCTGTGCTCTCCAGGCAGAATCCCCTGGTATTGGCGGCAGGAGCGGTCAGTCAGCCTCCCCGGGACTCTCTCCACTCATAGAAAAGTGAGTTCTCCGCTCTGTAGGTTTTCTTTCCTCTCAGTGCAGGATGATGTGACCGCACTGCGTGTTTCTATAGCAGCACGACATGCGGTACTATTATATCTGGGGTTCAGGTTTAACAACATAGTTTGTATCTGCCTTTGCGGCTGCTGCCTGGCATTGAGGATTGAAGTGTACGGCAGCCCTTCACCCTATCAGTATTCCATGGACGTCTATAGTGGGAAATCCCCTTTAACCCCTGCGTTTCTCTACAACTTCCCGATAAATACGGTTGCCCCCCCCCCTTACTCCATATGGTGCTCTGTTTTCCACCAGTTGAGGTCACTGGAGGATTATTACGTTGCGATAACGTTTCATCTCGGCCGAGGACTGAGTGCGTTCTCCGCCGCGTCCTCTGATCTCACGGTCAAGTTTAGATAAAGGTTTACTAAAAAAAGGAAAACAAACAAGGCAGCAGCCGCCCCTCCCGCGGATTCCGACTGGTTTGTTTCTACTGGGAGCACAGGATGTCGGGGTCTGTGGAAATAAGCGTGACCCTCCCAAGCATGGCATGGATACGGGGCGCCCTCCGATACCAGGGCAGGAAATTGTTGTGTTGCTGAAGTCATAGATCTGCTGGCATTACACAATGGAGAGGACATGGAGGATGAGATAAGAGCAAAGCTTGGAAAATCGCTTCAGAGTACGGCAGCGGGGGGCCTTGTCTGCGGGGGCTTCATTCATTCACCTAAAGACATGGGAATGTACAGCACTAAGCACATGGACGGCCTGGTATATGTATCAGTACAAGTACCGCCAAACCAGGCTCACTTCTCATATACTGTTATCTATCTATACACCCAAACATTACTCCTTATTCATCACCCGTGGAGACATCATTTAGTCACCCAGTCACCAACCCTATAGATAGAGTCCTCCTTAAAGGGGTTATAGTTTGGTAGGGGGCATCCTCTGTATTCAGAATGGTCATCTCTTGGTCGAGTGGAGTGTTACAAAGAGCGTCCCCCTTTCTGGAGGACCCACCCTGTCCTGCATTACACACACACCCTATAGATGTGAAAGGGAACTGTGCAATGCCTCATGTCCCCTGTGGTGGCGCTGCATCGAAACAAAACAGGTTTCCCTAAAGATTACAGCTGATCGCCAATAAGAATAGCTTCTAAATTAAAATGGAGAACCCCTTTAAAGGAGAAGTGTGGCTAAAATTTTTATAAAAGTATTGTATTGCCCCCGAAAAGTTATACAAATCCCCAATATACACTTATTACGGGAAATGCACATCAAGTGCTTTTTTCCCTGCACTTACTACTTCATCAAGGCTTCACTTCCTGGATAACATGGTGATGTCACTTCCTGGATAACATGGTGATGTCACTTCCTGGATAACATGGTGATGTCACTTCCTGGATAACATGATGATGTCACTTCCTAGATAACATGGTGATGTCCCTTCCTGGATAACATGGTGATGTCACTTCCTGGATAACATGGTGATGTCACTTCCTGGATAACATGGTGATGTCACTTCCTGGATAACATGGTGATGTCACTTCCTGGATAACATGGTGATGTCACTTCCTGGATAACATGGTGATGTCACTTCCTGGATAACATGGTGATGTCACTTCCTGGATAACATGGTGATGTCCTTTCCTGGATAACATGGTGATGTCACTTCCTGGATAACATGGTGATGTCACTTCCTGGATAACATGGTGATGTCACTTCCTGGATAACATGGCGATGTCACTTCCTGGATAACATGGCGATGTCACTTCCTGGATAACATGGTGATGTCACTTCCTGGATAACATGGTGATGTCACTTCCTGAATAACATGGTGATGTCACTTCCTGGATAACATGGTGATGTCACTTCCTGGATAACATGGTGATGTCATGTCACCATGTTATTCAGGAAGTGAAGCCTTGATGTAGTAGTAAGTGCAGGGAAAAAAGGACTTTATAAGCATTTCCTGTAATAAGAGTATATTGGTGATCTGAATACCTTTTGGGGGGCAATACAATGTTCGCCGGACCTCTCCTTTCGGTTTTATGCATAATTTCAGGTGGTGCAGAATCAATAGCAGCCTGGGAATAAAAGGCTAAATAAATAAGGTCAGAGGGTAAGAACAAGTGTTGATGAAACTTGTGGAAAGTTCAGGTTCGGTACTGTTTCTCCGGACCAGAATGCTCGGTATTTGACTCCATATGTCTGGAGAAGTTGGATGCCACCCTAGGGCTGCCTAGGAAACCTGCCTTATGGCTATATCCATGGCTTCCAGGACTTTGTATGGCGGCATCTATCTTCTCCAGACCCCGAGAATCAAATACCGAGTGTTCGCGTTCAGACAAATGTTGCCAAACCTGAACCTTCACTCAATACCAGTAAAAACAGATACGTCTTGAGGACCTCGGGCATGGAGGTTTATAGCCAGGGCTGGAGATCCTTTCTAGTTGCTTTATATAGAATCTTTTTGACTGTGATATTATCCCTAGGTTATAATGTACCTCTCGCTCCCTCCACCCACCATATACACTAGATGCTCGATGGTATCATGGCTTCTGCCCGAGATGGCAAAAGAATATACCCAGTGTCTCCATCTAGAGGACCCAACACAATCAGAGACTCTCATGGGCACTGTATTGATTATAATATATACTGTGTAATGCTCAATTTTCTATGGGGATTTGCTCCTGCTCTGTACAGTTCCTGACATGGACAGAGGTGGCAGCAGAGAGCACTGTGTCAGACTGGAGAGAATACACCACTTCCTGCAGGACATACAGCAGCTGATAAGTACTGGAAGACTGGAGATTTTTTTAATAGAAGTAACTTACATATCTTTCTGAAAAAAATAGATTTGGAAAAAAAATCTCGAAAGAGTTCCCCTTTAATTCCCTGATCACAGTGGAGGACAGCATTGCGACACTGTATTTTCTTCCAAAATAATTTTGTCCAAAGTGGGTGACCCCCATAATGTTATAACATATAATCTTTGTGTTTTATCATCAGTGGGAAGCTCGGCGCGGATACAGACGCGTGTGAGCCGGTGGGGTCTGCAATGGTGTCTGCCATGGTATCAAACTGCGCAGAGGAGATCAGTGCCGAGATGAAAGCCAAGATTGAGGAAGAGGCCTATAACAAGGGGTAGGGGTCCACATCACTGACTCTGATAAGAGAATGGAATAATACTGGGAAATTCCAATAATCTAGAAAGTTTTAGATTCTATGGGCTCTATGGGAGTCTCATATACAGTTATACAACCTTCCCATAATCCGGAAGATTTCATAATCTATCATATATCTGTTCCTATTTATGCCGGATTAAAAGAACTTTATTGTATATATTTTGTAAGATTCCAATATTCTGGAATCCAGCAATCAGAATAGAGTGTGACTCTATTGTGGGGCCCATGTATTTGCATGAAATGTTAGCTGGGTGGTCCCATGAGCCCCCTGTTGTCCTGCAGGTGGGACCTCACTGCAGTGTATGGTCCTGTAATCATAAAAAGATGGCGTTTCTTACTTTCATCTCTGCATCTTCTAAGGTATCAGGAAGGTTTGAAGAAGGTTCAGGGTCTTCAGGAATTTAAAGAAGAAGATGAGGAGAAGTTAAGTGAGAGTCCGACGGAGAATGAAGAGGAGGAGAAGGAGGAATTCACCAAGCTGAAGAGCAGGTCAGGATGGAGCAACTACAGGAGGCGGAGGGGGTACTGATACGAGGCTAGACAAACCCGCAGAAATATCAGAGATAGATGGACAGATCCTACCATCACTAACAATCACCAGCAGGCTTGGCTCTCTAATCTTCATTCATTTCCTTTGAATCATTTCCCCACTATGCAGTTGGCTCCTGGGCTCGATGTGACACGTGATGTGAGGTCTAGAAGAGAATACAGTTTGCTGTGGGAGCTCTGCTTTCTCTATTCTGTACACTTATACACAACCTATGTAAATCTCCTCTACAGACTGCTGTTTATTTGTTTTTTTCTCTTATAACTGTGAGAGCTGTCCTTCATGAGGCTGTTCTCTCTATCTACAGCCTGTGTGAGCTGCTCTCCATGTATGCTCTCCTTCCTATCTACAGCCTGTGTGAGCTGCTCTCCATGTATGCTCTCCTTCCTACCTACAGCCTGTGCGAGCTGCTATCCCTGTATACTCTCCTTACAATCTGCAGCCTGTGTGAGCTGCTCTCCCTGTATGCTCTCCTTCCTATGTACAGCCTGTGTGAGCTGCTCTTCATGTATGCTCTCCTTCCTATCTACAGCCTGTGTGAGCTGCTCTCCATGTATGCTCTCCTTCCTATCTACAGCCTGTGTGAGCTGCTCTCCATGTATGCTCTCCTTCCTATCTACAGCCGGTGTGAGCTGCTCTTCATGTATGCTCTCCTTCCTACCTACAGCCTGTGCGAGCTGCTATACCTGTATACTCTCCTTACAATCTGCAGCCTGTGTGAGCTGCTCTCCCTGTATGCTCTCCTTCCTATTTACAGCCTGTGTGAGCTGCTCTTCTTACAATCTGCAGCCTGTGTGAGCTGCTCTCCATGTATGCTCTCCTTCCTATCTACAGCCTGTGTGAGCTGCTCTCCATATATGCTCTCCTTCCTACCTACAGCCTGTGTGAGCTGCCCTCTATGTATGCTCTCCTTCCTATCTACAGCCTGTGTGAGCTGCTCTCCGTTTATGCTCTCCTTCTTATCTACAGCCTGTGTGAGCTGCTCTCCGTTTATGCTCTCCTTCTTATCTACAGCCTGTGTGAGCTGCTATCCCTCTATACTCTCCTATCTACAGCCTGTGTGGGCTTTCCTCCATGAGTCTCTCCTCCCTATGTACAGCCCGGGTAAGCTGCCCTATATGTATGCACTTTTCCCTATATAGAGCCTGTGTATGCTATCCTTTGTATTTATAATGTGTGTGAGCCACCTTTCATGTATGCTTTGCTCCCTGTATGTATGCTCTCCTCCCTATATACAGTCTGTGTCAGCTGCCCTCCATGTATGCTCTCCTCCCTAACTACAACCTATGTGAGCTGCTCTCCATGTATATTCTCCTTCCTATCTGCAGCCTGTGTGAACTGCTCTTCATGTATGCTCTCCTTCCTATCTACAGCCTGTGTGAGTTGCTATCCCTGTATGCTCTCCTTCCTATCTACAGCCTGTGTGAGCTGCTCTATTTGTATATTCTCCTGCTTATATACAGCCTGTGTGAGCTGCCCTCCATTCATGCTCTCCTGCCTATATATAGGCTGTGTGAGATGCCCTCCATGTATATACTCCTCCCCAACTACAGCCTGTGTGAGCTGCCCTCCATGTATGCTCTTCTCCCTAACTACAACCTGTGTGAGCTGCCCTCCATGTATCTACAACCTGTGAGAGCTGTCCTCAGTGTATGCTCTCCTCCCTAACTACAACCTGTGTAAGCTGTCCTCCATGTATATTCTCCCCCTATCTACAACCTGTGTGAGCTTCCTTCCTTGTGTATTCTCCTTCCTAACTATAGCATGTGTGAGCTGCCCTCCATGTATATTCTCTTTGCTAACTACAGCCTGTGTGAGCTGCCCTCCATGTATATTCTCTTTGCTAACTACAGCCTGTGTGAGCTGCCCTCCATGTATATTCTCCTTCCTAACTACAGCATGCGTGAGCTGCCCTCCATGTATGCTCTCCTCCCTATATACAGCCTGTGTGAGCTGCCCCCCATGTATATTCTCCCCATCTGCAGCCTTTGTGAGCTGCCCTCCATTCATATTCTCCACCCTATCTACAGCCTGTGTGAGCTGCCCTCCATGTATGCTCTCCTCCCTAACTACAGCATGCGTGAGCTGCCCTCCATGTATATTCTCCTTCCTAACTACAACCTGTGTGAGCTGCCCTCCATGTATGCTCTCCTCCCTAACTACAGCCTGTGTGAGCTGCCCTCCATGTATATTCTCTTTCCTAACTACAGCATGCGTGAGCTGCCCTCCATGTATATTCTCCTTCCTAACTACAACCTGTGTGAGCTGCCCCCCATGTATGCTCTCCTCCCTAACTACAACCTGTGTGAGCTGCCCCCCATGTATGCTCTCCTCCCTAACTACAGCCTGTGTGAGCTGCCCTCCATGTATATTCTCTTTCCTAACTACAGCATGCGTGAGCTGCCCTCCATGTATTTTCTTCTCCCTAACTACAGCCTGTGTGATCTGCCCTCCATGTATGCTCTCCTCCCTAACTACAGCCTGTGTGAGCTGCCCTCCATGTATGCTCTCCTCCCTAACTACAGCATGCGTGAGCTGCCCTCCATGTATATTCTCCTTCCTAACTACAACCTGTGTGAGCTGCCCTCCATGTATATTCTTTTTCCTAACTACAGCCTGTGTGAGCTGCCCTCCATGTATATTCTCCTCCCTATATACAGCCTGTGTGAGCTGCCCTCCATGTATATTCTCCTCCCTATATACAGCCTGTGTGAGCTGCCCTCCATGTATATACTCCTTCCTAACTACAGCCTGTGTGAGCTGCCCTCCATGTATATTCTCCTTCCTAACTACAGCCTGTGTGAGCTGCCCCCCATGTATATTCTCCTCCCTAACTACAGCCTGTGTGAGCTGCCCCCCATGTATGCTCTCCTCCCTAACTACAGCCTGTGTGAGCTGCCCTCCATGTATATTCTCCTCCCTATATACAGCCTGTGTGAGCTGCCCTCCATGTATATTCTCCTTCCTAACTACAGCCTGTGTGAGCTGCCCTCCATGTATGCTCTCCTCCCTAACTACAGCCTGTCTGAGCTGCCCTCCATGTATGCTCTCCTCCCTAACTACAGCCTGTGTGAGCTGCCCTCCATGTATATTCTCCTCCATATATACAGCCTGTGTGAGCTGCCCTCCTTGTATATACTCCTTCCTAACTACAAGATGTGTGAGCTGCCCTCCTTGTATATTCTCCTTCCTAACTACAGCCTGTGTGAGCTGCCCTCCTTGTATATTCTCCTCCTTATATACAGCCTGTGTGAGCTGCCCTCCATGTATATTCTCCTCCCTATATACAGCCTGTGTGAGCTGCCCTCCATGTATATTCTCCTCCCTATATACAGCCTGTGTGAGCTGCCCTCCATGTATATTCTCCTCCCTATCTCCAGCCTCTATGTGCTGCCCTCTGTGTATATCAATGCACAATAAAACCCAGTGCAGCCAGTGGTCTCCATAGTCCATAGCATAATGCATTTTCTTCTTAAATTCCAGTAAAATTGAAGACTGCCTGGACTACTTACATATGCTGTACCCCAAGTTACTAAACCACTGGAGCGTCTTCTCCATCGTGGCGGCCGGCATCCTCCTCCTCGCCATCTTGTTGAGTATTTATAACTCCTTCTCTTCGTGCACTGAATTGCCGGATGGGGGCCACGGTAAGGCCACGTGCTCCGTACCCCAGAGATATTCCTGGTGGACCTCGGGGTCTCAGCACAAGCAGCGGCGGCAGTAGAAGACAAAGGTCCACACTGCGGTGGTCTCGGCTCGCTCTAGCAAGATGGTGACTTGGACAACCAGACACCTACAAAGAAGGAACTGAATGGAAAGTGAGATTGGAGGTTTATGGGGGTCCAGGTGTAGGAGGACCCCTCACCTAATCACAAGGGCATTGACTACAAGTCCTATTTATGACCCAGTAATAATATGGATGATGCACACATCACGGAGGGGGGTGGTCACAGTACCCCCCTCCCACCATATACACCCCTGTGCTGGGTGTATGGAGTAGTGCAATGTATAAAGTAGGAGACAAACCTGGTGTTTAAGGCCTTAGAGGAAGAAAAACAGGATGCGGGAGCCACCATGATGACCCCCAGGGTGTTCTCATATCTGCAAGGCTGGTGAGATCCATTCATGTACCACAAGGGAGTACAGGAAAATTACCACGTCATTTGTCCTCGAAGGGATTTCAGGTTATTCCCAGTACGCACAAATGTTATGTTCCAGTCCACCCAGTTATCGGGGAAGCTGAGATATCAGTAAGTTATATATCATGGGGTATGATCCCGGAGGACCCCTTTAATGGCTGCACTCATCATTAGATCAGCTGGAGAGTCACCAGTTGTAGACCACTGATTGAAGGCACACGCTCAATGCTAAATCATGGCCTGATGGGAGTTAGAGTTGTAAAAGCTGGAGGGCCGCAGTAAAGAGCGAACCTTCCGAAAGTTTGGGTTTGCACAAACCCGATCGATCAGCGTTTAGATCTAGCTGCCTGGAGAAGGTGGATGCAGCCCATGGACTGCCTGGAAAACATGGATACGGCCTATGGCATCTTCAGGTGTCGAGAGTCAAATGCAGATCGCTCAGGTTCGTGCAAACCCAAACTTTCGTCAGGTTGGCTCATGTCTATTTGGGATAAAGAAAAACCACTTGTGACCACCATGACTTCTGTCTCTAAGGACCATAACCAATAAATCCCTATAAAATAATGTTCAAAGTCCCCTCAGGACTTTTTGTACATTGTTATGGGGGTGGCCATCTTGCCTGAGCTGTTTTTACAGCATTTAGTGACATACTTTACAGCAAGACTCATAGACATAGACAACAATAGACAGACTCTGTCCCCTTGAGATGAATGTGAGACATTACTGAGCACGCTCTGTGTCATTCCCCAGAGAGCTGCTATTGTCTCCTCTAGCTACTGGTGTCACATGACGCTGCAATGCCGTACACATCACTTTACAGCAGCCTCCTCTTATCACCACAGACACAACAGGAAGTCTCAGCTTAGTTATAGCCCCAGTGGTGAGAATGAAAACTGCAAGAGCTCAGAATTATTTTATAATATAGATAGAAAAATTGAAAAATAGAAAGAATGTCACCAAAAATTCTTTAAAAATGTGTTTAACATAAAAACATTACTTATACACTGAGTAATTTTCTAAAGACACCGTCCCTTTAACCGCAGTGAATGAGGGGCATTGCCCATTGTTGGGGGTGACATGAAATACTACATGTAAGACACTCAGGAGGGCAGGAATGATTAGGTTAGGTGTCGGATATACTTGATTATGCCTGGTGCTCCATTCTGAGTCTCCTGCAACTTTGAATGTCTGTTTTCACCTCTAGAGGGCGATCTTTCTGCACCTGTATATGGCTCATACCAACTTCTACTAAAGAAAAACAGCTGGTTGGCTGCATTGACAGCTGTCACTCACAGCAGAGAGAAGGGGCAGGGCACGTAACGCACAATGCCCGCCTCCTGGACACTTGCTATTGTGGCAGTAATGTCACATGATGTTTTTGTAACATAAGGTAGGGATACACCCTCTGGGTGAAGGCTATGTCCAGACTATGACTATGTCCATGTCCAATCAGCTCCCCCCAACAGTGCAGACATAAAGGTGAGTATGCGGAGAAGGATCAGACTCCCCGATTTACATAAAATGTGCAGAAGCTGCCGAGGATCAGTAGTGAAGAGGTGGTGGCTGTGACCGGAGTGCAGCTCTGGAGTATAATACAAGACAAAAGTAAAGTATGTGCACAGCTGGGAGGGTCATGTATGTGAGTGACACAACATGGACTCTGAGGCTCACTCATAACTCTTATCATTATTCACAATTTCTTGTTGAATGTGGTTACGATCCATGAACATCCATCACATCCCGGCCTACTGAACCTCAGGACCATATACAGTGCATATATAGAACACACTGACCTTCTGCAATCAGTTACATCCTGTATGCCCCACCAGCAGAATAGTGAGTGCAGCTCTGAAGTATAATACAGGATGTAACTCAGGATCAGTAATGTAATGTATGTACACAGTGACCCCACCAGCAGAATAGTGAGTGCAGCTCTGGGGTATAATACAGGATGTAACTCAGGATCAGTAATGTAATGTATGTACACAGTGACCCCACCAGCAGAATAGTGAGTGCAGCTCTGGGGTATAATACAGGATGGAACTCAGGATCAGTAATGTATGTACACAGTGACCCCACCAGCAGAATAGTGAGTGCAGCTCTGGGGTATAATACAGGATGGAACTCAGGATCAGTAATGTAATGTATCTACACAGTGACCCCACCAGCAGAATAGTGAGTGCAGCTCTGGGGAATAATACAGGATGTAACTCAGGATCAGTACATGGTTATCTTAGGCCTGACAGAAGCCGCTGATTTCTCCTGCCAGGTTTTCCAAAAGTGCAGACATTCTATGTTGTTTTAGTCATATGTTGTTTTGTGTACGGCACAGCACTGAATTGTACTGATCTGACAGCAGAAGTCACTCCTTGTGTAGAGTATTTAATTTTGTAGCAATGTTCATTGTTGCACAATCTGTGCTGTTTGTTGTACTGTACATTACCACATACTTGATAGTGAAAATAAAATAATGGATGAAAGCAGACGGTGTATGTTATGTATCTCCATCTCAGGAACACAGGGTCCTCCCATCACTGACTGGATATGTTCTATTATCACTATTGTATATATGTACTATGATGTATGCAGTACCAGAAATAAGCACATTGTACAAAAACAGATCATATATCCAATGTACAACAATATAACTATAAGAATTCCTTTCTCTAATACTACCACCTATACAAAAAAATATAACTACTATAATACTGCTCCTATATACAGGGATATAACTACTATAATACTGCTCCTATATACAGGGATATAACTACTATAATACTGCTCCCTATATACAGGGATATAACTACTATAATACTGCTCCTATATACAAGAATATACTACTATAATACTGCCTCCTATATACAGGAATATACCTACTATAATACTGCTCCTATATACAGGAATATAACTACTATAATACTGCTCCTATATACAGCGATATAACTACTATAATACTGCTGCTATATACAGGAATATAACTACTATAATACTGCTCCTATATACAGGGATATAACTACTATAATACTGCTCCTATATACAAGAATGTAACTACTATAATACTGCCCCCTATATACAGGAATATAACTACTATAATACTGCTCCCTATATACAAGAATATACATACTATAATACTGCTCCTATATACAGGAATATAACTACTATAATACTGCCCCCTATATACAAGAATATACATACTATAATACTACCTCCTATATACAGGGATATAACTACTATAATACTGCCCCTATATACAGGAATATAACTACTATAATACTGCTCCCTATATACAGGAATATAACTACTATAATACTACCTCCTATATACAGGAATATACTACTATAATACTGCTCCCATATACAGGAATATAACTA
Organism: Dendropsophus ebraccatus; assembly: GCF_027789765.1. Lineage (NCBI taxonomy): Eukaryota > Metazoa > Chordata > Amphibia > Anura > Hylidae > Dendropsophus > Dendropsophus ebraccatus. The sequence continues at coordinate 6,306,792 of NC_091457.1, read as the reverse complement.
CTATAATACTGCTCCTATATACAGGAATATAACTACTATAATACTGCTCCTATATACAGAAATATAACTACTATAATACTGCCCCCTATATACAGGAATATAACTACTATAATACTGCTCCTATATACAGGGATATAACTACTATAATACTGCTCCCTATATACAAGAATATAACTACTATAATACTGCCCCCTATATACAGGAATATAACTACTATAATACTGCTCCTATATACAGGAATATGACTACTATAATACTGCTCCTATATACAAGAATATAACTACTATAATACTGCTCCTATATACAGGAATATAACTACTATAATGCGGTTCAGGGAAGAAACAGAGTGCTGCACCTCACACCTATGGCTGATACTAGTGCCGCTTGGCTAAATAAAAAACACATCAGAATTTTGTGTATGAATTGATCAAGCCATACTGCCCCATGTACCTCGTGCCGGTATCTGATACACATGGGTCCCTACACTAAGTCCACACCGTGCCAGTCAGTGGCCACCAACCCCGCAGGCGTGCACAGCCAGGGAACGGGGGCCATGGGACGGCCCTGCGACCCCCATGCCACAGGACCAGACCCAAAAACACCACACCAGAACCCGGCCAGCACCGCCGGCAGAGAAGGTCGCCCCCAAGCAGCACAAGTCTGGATAAGGTATTGCGCTCACCATAGCTGCAGCAAACAGAATGGGAAAAAACAGGAGGGATTAAAACCATGTGCACTCAGGTGTCTCCTGCTAATTGCGGTCATGTGGGTCTCACCAGGAGGAGTGCAATACACGGAGAAAAGAGAGAAACAAAATGCGGTTCAGGGAAGAAACAGAGTGCTGCACCTCACACCTATGTTTCTTCCCTGAGCCATAACTACTATAATACTGCTCCTATATACAGGAATATAACTACTATAATACTGCTCCTATATACAGGAATATAACTACTATAATACTGCCTCCTATATACAGGAATATAACTACTATAATACTGCTCCTATATACAAGAATATAACTACTATAATACTGCTCCTATATACAGGAATATAACTACTATAATACTGCTCCTATATACAGGAATATAACTACTATAATACTGCTCCTATATACAGGAATATAACTACTATAATACTGCTCCTATATACAGGGATATAACTACTATAATACTGCTCCTATATACAGGGATATAACTACTATAATACTGCTCCTATATACAAGAATGTAACTACTATAATACTGCCCCCTATATACAGGAATATAACTACTATAATACTGCTCCCTATATACAAGAATATACATACTATAATACTGCTCCTATATACAGGAATATAACTACTATAATACTGCCCCCTATATACAAGAATATACATACTATAATACTACCTCCTATATACAGGGATATAACTACTATAATACTACCTCCTATATACAGGAATATACTACTATAATACTGCTCCCATATACAGGAATATAACTACTATAATACTGCTCCTATATACAGGGATATAACTACTATAATACTGCTCCCTATATACAAGAATATAACTACTATAATACTGCTCCTATATACAGGGATATAACTACTATAATACTGCCCCCTATATACAGGAATATAACTACTATAATACTGCTCCTATATACAGGAATATACTACTATAATACTGCTCCTATATACAGGGATATAACTACTATAATACTGCTCCTTATATACAAGAACATAACTACTATAATACTGCTCCTATATACAGGAATATAACTACTATAATACTGCTCCTATATACAGGGATATAACTACTATAATACTGCTCCTATATACAGGAATATAACTACTATAATACTGCCCCCTATATACAGGAATATAACTACTATAATACTGCTCCTATATACAGGAATATAACTACTATAATACTGCCCCCTATATACAGGAATATAACTACTATAATACTGCTCCTATATACAGGGATATAACTACTATAATACTGCTCCCTATATACAAGAATATAACTACTATAATACTGCTCCTATATACAGGAATATAACTACTATAATACTGCTCCTATATACAAGAATATAACTACTATAATACTGCTCCTATATACAGGAATATAACTACTATAATACTGCTCCTATATACAGGAATATAACTACTATAATACTGCTCCTATATACAGGAATATAACTACTATAATACTGCCTCCTATATACAGGAATATAACTACTATAATACTGCTCCTATATACAAGAATATAACTACTATAATACTGCTCCTATATACAGGAATATAACTACTATAATACTGCTCCTATATACAGGAATATAACTACTATAATACTGCTTCTATATACAGGAATATAACTACTATAATACTGCTCCTATATACAGGAATATAACTACTATAATACTGCTCCTATATACAGGGATATAACTACTATAATACTGCTCCTATATACAGGAATATAACTACTATAATACTGCTCCTATATACAGAGATATAACTACTATAATACTGCTCCTATATACAGGAATATAACTACTATAATACTGCTCCTATATACAGGGATATAACTACTATAATACTGCTCCTATATACAGGGATATAACTACTATAATACTGCTCCTATATACAGGGATATAACTACTATAATACTGCTCCTATATACAGAGATATAACTACTATAATACTGCTCCTATATACAGGAATATAACTTCTATAATACTTCTCCCATGTACCATTATACCTCTGTGGCTGCAGACCTTACAGACATATAGGGGATGCTGAATGTTTATGGGGTGGAGATGTGAGAGGACAGGGAGGGTAATAAATCTGAGGTTATTTACACGTTCTCTTCCTCGGTTTTGTGTTATCGTGTTTCCTCTGTTCTGTGCCTTGCCTGATTCAGCAGTATAGTGCAGTTTTCCAGACATCTGTCCGCGGAGGAGATTGGTAGGTTTGTACGTCAGGAGTTTCCACCCATTGTCCTCAGAGTGAGAGGAGACGTAGATGAAGTGAAAAATCCTTATTCCCAGGGTCTTGGACTTTCATTCCCAACATCTCACGGAGCGATCACCAGCACGGCACCCGTCTCCTCACTATGTCTCATCACTTTGGGGTTCTCTTTGTGCTCATGTCCTTCTTTCTTGGAGGTTACCTATCGGAATCTACTATTGATGTGAAAGGTATGTACTTGGCACCCCATATATTCCGCAAATAGGATGTGGACCAGGGAACATGACGGGAGATGGACGACGTGTTGTGGGGTCTGTACCGGGTCTAGGAAAAGTAGACAAAACGGAGAATTCACCAAAGATGGAAAATGGTGGAAGAACATTCTACAGCTAAAACCCAAAAAGAATGGATAATGGGGAATGTAGTACCGGAGCAGGGAACGTTATACTCACAAGGAGATGCGATTCTACGAGCCCACCAATAACCGTCACAGAATTTCTGCATGACAAGCGGACCCAACCTAATCCAGAGTGGATGTCCTCTACGGGAGTATACTGTGGTCTTACCCAGTGGTCGGGGTTTGTAGGTATTTTTAGGTGTAGAGTAAATGAGAATTATATTATACTTCTATCCAGTGGTTGATCCTGTTGTGGTTTGTAGTGTTCTATCTATAACAGAACTGCATTATAGTCATGTCCAGTGGTTGTAGTGGTCTATGCATAAAGCATAATACAACTGTATCATGGTCCCATCCAGTGGTTGTAGTGGTCTATGTAGTCCAGTCATGTGCGCATATATAGAATATAACAGAATTTTATTATCGTCCTGTCTAGTGGTCGGGTCATGTTCAGGGTTGAGGGTATGTATAGCGTGTAATAGAACTGCATTATCATCATGTCCAGTGGTCGGGTCATGTTGAGCGTATGTATAGAGTATAACAGAATTGTATTATGATCATGTCCAGTGGTCGGGTCATGTTCAGGGTTGTAGCGTTCTATGAATAGAGTGTAACAGAATTGTATTATGATCATGTCCAGTGGTCGGGACATGTTCAGGGTTGTAGCGTTCTATGTATAGAGTATAACAGAATTGTATTATGATCATGTCCAGTGGTCGGGTCATGTTCAGGGTTGTAGCGTTCTATGTATAGAGTATAACAGAATTGTATTATGATCATGTCCAGTGGTCGGGTCATGTTCAGGGTTGTAGCGTTCTATGTATAGAGTGTAACAGAATTGGCCATATAGCGAGAAGCAGTATAACATTTCCGTGTACCATAAAAACAATTATCCTATGCCTATAAAAGGTTTTGACTCCTCGACCCACCTTGGACTTTTTTTTCTTGCGTTACTGAGGATTTATGGAAGCTTTTGTGAGCCAGACTAACAAATATAGTAGTAAACATGTCCTGTTAAGTACAACACAAAAATTGTGGGTTCACCCACTTTTTTTTTAAGCAAAAATACTGCCGTATTTTCATAATTACAGCCGGACATAATGATCAGAATCAAATAAGGCTGTATTTTTGCCTCAAAAATCATTATGTCAGCATACCCTTAACCTCTTGTGTGCTGTAAAACCACTTTGTCTGTCATTACGTCGCTTCTAGATCTTATTCCATCAAAATGCAGAATAGCCGGAGTGGCTCTGGTGGAGAATCAAGACCGATCAAAGATATTCAACTACACAATGGCGGAAAGTGCATGCCAGGTTCTGGGGTTACAGCTCGCCAACAAAGAGCAGATGGAGAAGGCCAGGGGATATGGATATGAAACGTGCAGGTAAGGCCTGGCTCTTCTCATATTCTAAGCATCTCTGGGAATCCGTTTATACGCGTCCATACACTTAAGGAAATGCTAGAGAAACTACATTAAGAGTGCAGTAAGAAAGGTTTTTTTGTGAACTCCCAAAGCTCTGGTGTTGCCCCCCCAAGCTATTGCTCATCTCATGTTCTCTTTATTCTCTGTAGCTTTGGATGGATATCGGAAAAAGTTGGGGCGATTCCACGAATCCAAGGCAACATAAATTGTGGCAGGAACAAAACCGGGGTAGTCACGTGGTGGGTCGAACTTAGCAAACCCTTTGTGAGCACCTATTGTTTTAATGTTTCTGGTGAGTATACTTGAATTGTTTTAAAGGGGGTTTCAGAATGGAAGGGGAAAACACCTACGACCCTTGTACACAACCTATGGTTACCACTGCTGCCACCTCTATTGTTCTGGTAAATAGAACCAATAAGTTTTGCTTATTTATTCATGTGCAGAAAGCATCAATATTACAGGCAGGACGCGTTTCGGCCAACATGGCCTTCATCAGCTTAGTCTAGACATATTGATGCTTTCTGCACATGAATAAATAAGCAAAACTTATTGGTGAGTGCCGGGCTCTTCTATTTACCTGCTTCTGGACCTATCCACTACCCCACCATTGGAGTGCCGTCTTCTCTTCTTCCTACCTCTATTGTTCTGACATGGCTTTGGCCACCATCTACATTTGGCCCTAAAGCCAACTGACATCTCTACATGTGGCCCCAAAAACTAGTATAATACAATCAATACTGAAGTGTGGCAGAAAGAAGACTGACATTTGCCTATAATATAAGTATAACCAATGGAGAACCCATGGAAATGGCCATAAAGACAAGGAATGTAATGCATACCAGTTTTCACCTATTTAGAACTACCCTCTCTATTCAAACCTCTGATCTTTTATTTCAGATGTTCAGGTCAATTCCTGTAAGCCTGGCCTCATGGTAACAGAACCCCCGAGCACTGTAGTGGTGCCAACATCTGGATCCACCACAGTGTCAACCAGCCTAAAAACAGAGACTCAGACTGAGTCAACTCTGGCATCCATGACACATGCGATGACGACAGAGGCCACTACCAAATTACTATACACAACGTTAATACCAACCTCAGCGAGGACATCTCGATCCACCACACTACAGACAACGCCATCTGAGGACACTGAACCACCCATAAAGCAGGAAAGCCAGGTGCATCCCAGAACTGAGAGACCCATTTTTGGAGGTAATGACATTGTGTGCTGCCTGTCCGTCTATGCCCTTGATATATAAAGATGTGCTAAAGTAGAGTGTTGCCAGGGATTGTCCAGAATTACAAAAACATGGCCACTTTCTTCCATCCCACCAGTCCACGGTTTAAGGCTGGGTTCACACTATGTATATTTCAGGCTGTATTTGGTCCTCATGTCAGGTCCTCATAGCAACCAAAACCAGGAGTGGATTGAAAACACAGAAAGGATCTGTTCACACAATGTTGAAATTGAGTGGATGGCCGCCATATAGCAGTAAATAACGGCCATTATTTCAATATAACAGCCGTTGTTTTAAAATAACAGCAAATATTTGCCATTAAATGACGGCCATCCACTCAATTACAACATTATGTGAACATAGCCTTTCTGTGTTTTCAATCCACTCCTTGTTTTGGTTGCTATACAGCCTCAAACATACAGCCTCAAATATACGTAGTGTGAACCCAGCCTAAGTGTGGATTTGCCACTTATTCCGTAAAGCACCTTCAGTAAAGCCAAGTTGCTATCGTATATCCTTAGTAACCCTTTTGGTAAATTTTCAGTTTTATTATAGGGAAATTATATTTTTCATTGGCAGTGTTGAGCGAACATGGCAAAAGTTTGACAGTATTTGTCCAAACCCGAACGCTCTGCATTTGAATCCCAGTGTCTGTAGAAGCTTTATGCAGCCCTAGGGCTGCCTGGAAAACATGAATGCATCCTATGGCTGTATGTATGTTTTCCAGGACTCCCTAGGGCGGCATCCAGCTTCTGGGAGTCAAATGCAGGGGGCTCAGGTTGGGAGCACCATTGTTTGAATCTTCCTCACCTGCTGTTAGTTTCCCTTTAAGGCATAACATATATGAACATTTAAAACTATGCCAGTACTTTAATTTTACTAGGCTAGTTGCATCCATAGCTGCATTTAAAACTCTATTACATTAATATTACAATAGAGCAGTGCATTGTGGGATCTCTGATGTTAAATCACATGACTGAGAGAGAGTTATAATATGTTCTCGAGAGCAACTACTAGAGTTTTGAATGCCATTTATAATGTACTGTAAGGTAAGGTGATATGAAAACATTGTCAATGCTGTTCTGGCCAGCTCAGTCGGTAGAGCATGAGACTCTTAATCTTAGGCTGCATTCCCACGTTCCGTGATCCTGACGGATCACGGACGTGGAATGCATGTACCGGAGTCCCCCCGCGCCCGGACAGCATCTGTAATTAGATACTGGGAGCGGGGGAGACTGTATTCATAAGCGCGCACTGTAATGAATCAGCCGCGCGGTGTTGTTACTACAGCGCGGCGCTTATGAATACAGTCTCCCCCGCTCCCAGTATCTAATTACAGATGCTGTCCGGGCGCGGGGGGACTCCGGTACATGCATCCCACGTCCGTGATCCGTCAGGATCACGGAACGTGGGAATGCAGCCTTAGGGTTATAGGTTTGAGCGCCACATCAGTCAGCAGACGATTCCTTTATCTGCTCCTCTAGCCCAGTCGGTAGAGCATGAGACTCTTAATCTCAGGGTTATAGGTTTGAGCGCCACATCAGTCAGCAGACGATTCCTTTATCTGCTCCTCTAGCCCAGTCGGTAGAGCATGAGACTCTTAATCTCAGGGTTATAGGTTTGAGCCCCACATCGTTCAGCAGACGATTCCTTTATCTGCTCCTCTAGTTCAGTCGGTAGAGCATGAGACTCTTAATCTCAGGGTTATAGGTTTGAGCCCTGTATCGGTCAGCAGACGATTCCTTTATCTGCTCCTCTAGCCCAGTCGGTAGAGCATGAGACTCTTAATCTCAGGGTTATAGGTTTGAGCCCCACATTGATCAGCAGATGATTCCTTTATCTGCTCCCCTAGCTCAGTCGGTAGAGCATGAGACTCATAATCTTAGTGTTATAGGTTTGAGCCCCACATTGTTCAGCAGACGATTCCTTTATCTGCTCCTCTAGCTCAGTCGGTAGAGCATGAGACTCTTAATCTCAGGGTTATAGGTTTGAGCCCCACATCGTTCAGCAGACGATTCCTTTATCTGCTCCCCTAGCTCAGGCGGTAGAGTTTTGTGGTTGCATCTTTTCTGCTGTGGTGAAATATATTGCTATAGCATCATATACACTTACAAGTCAATTATGTAGAAATACCACCTTATCAAAAACATAGATTTATCATTTGTAGGTACCATATTTTTTGTTATCTAACTTGAACTCAGAAAAACAATACAGGGATAGATCAGTATAAGACAAATAAGGCCATGGCTTTACACAATTTTTCTATCATACACAGGTTTACCAACAACGCTTCTTATATTGGCGCTGGTGTTCTTTGTAGCTGCCTTGGCCCTCGCGGTTTGCTACATTAAAAAGTAAGTAAGAATGATCTTTTTATATCTTCTAGTTACCTAAGAGTTTTCATAGTATGGGCTTCTTTACCAAGGATCCATGTACTACCCTACACAGCGAAAGCAGCCATAACTTTAAAGGGGTATTCCACTCAAAATGAACTTTTAATATGTTACATCCTTTGGGGAGAACAGAACGAACACGCTTTTCTTACCTGGCTGAACAATTCTGCCTCCAATTCTGCCGAGATTGACTTGTCTCGGTAGTGACAGCCCGCTCAGCTAAACACCGAGACAGCACAGTGCCGAGACAAGTCCGTCTGGGAAGTGGAGGCAAGATCATTTAGCCGGAACCTAAAGTATATATCATAGGACACCGAGGGAGCATAGAAAGGTAAGAATAGGCTGTTTGTTTTGTTCTCCCCAAGGGCAGCGATGTATTAAAAATTTAGTTTGAGCAGAATACCCCTTTAATAGTAGGGGGGGAAGGTAACTGTTTGGGTTCAGAATGGTGCAAAGATAAAGACTGATGTATGCAGATTGATTTGTCTCCTTCTGAACTCTATGATAAATTGCCTCTTGGGGGCAAGACACAGGAATTGAGTTAAGACTAGAGATGAGCGAACCTCGAGCATACCCGAGTCCATCAGAACCCGATCATTCGGCATTTGATTAGCTGGGGCTGCTGAAGTTGGATAAAGCTCTAAGGTTATCTGGAAAACATGGATACAGCCAATGACTATATCCATGTTTTCTACATAGCCTTTATCCAATTTCAGCAGCCACCGCTAATCAAATGGCGAACGATCGGGTTCAGATGGACTTAAGCATGCTCGAGGTTCGCTCATCGCTAGTTAAGACCCATCTAGATGCTGCATTTTATTTCATACTACATTGATTCTCTCTGTAGATACAAAACACATTTACTCTTCACCACAAAGAAACATAAGAAGGAGTCTGTGGAAACCAAAGTGTTCAAAGACGCATCAGGTGCCGAAACAATGAAAGAGGACGATCGATATACAAACTTACAAGAGACTGAAAGCCTACAGAAATTTACAGGAAACTCTATCGAGGCGGAGGTGTAGCGTTAGTAGTTCTGGACGCGGAGATAAACTGCTTATAGATTGGGCACTGTGCCTGGCATGTGATCTGCCTGGTTCCTGCCGCTCCTGGCAAAAACATAACGGAAACCAACGAATGGTTTGTGATGCTCCAATGATTGGATCTAAAACACAGTGTGGAACATCAACAATGCAGACTGGACCCGGGGGATGGGATAGGTAGATGGGATGGGGGGGGGGGGGGGGGGCAGGTGAGCTCAGCCCTTCATTAATAAATTATTTTGTCAATATTGAGAGCAACCGGCACTGGATTATACCATACTTTGTTGCTTGTATGTCACTTCCTGTTGCTACTGCTTTTCTAGAATATATCCCTGATTCTGAATATGTCAGTTTACTGTTTTCTTATTACTTATTATTGTATTAATACGTGCTGATGAATAAAATGTTATTAATTAATGAAAATATGAGTGAAACGATGGTCAGTAACCCAGTCCTGCTCACATAGCTTAGGGTTTGTGTGGCTGTGTTCCCACATTTGCCGTCTTGTTGCATTTCTTTGATTTAGAGCCTGATTGATTATGCAAGCCCTGCAAATATGTCAAAAGTAACTGTCTGGGCTTATGTTATTGGCATGACCAGGCTTCATCATGTGATTAGCATGACCAGGCTTCATCCTGTGATTAGCATTACCAGGCTTCATCCTGTGATTAGCATTACCAGGCTTCATCAAATTGTTTCTTATATTTTCTGAAAATTCCTAGTATGAAGACAAACTAGCTTTGCTGTTAGCAGTGGTAGCTGATTTATCAAAAGCGACAATTAACAGTTACCACTGAAGTTTTAAGCAAATTGGTGAATTTTTGTGCAAACTTACTCTAGCCCAGGCCACACTTAGAAAACTTGCTTTCATGTATGAAGGATGTCTGTAATTTTAGTTAATTTGGTGCAGGTACACATGATCTGGAAATAAGTGTGAAAAATCACTTCAAACAATAATAAGTTCCCCCTTAGCCTTCACAGATTTTCAGTTTTTTTGGGGATAAATAAAGATAGGCCCTGATTTATCAAGCTGCCTGTAACCCCCACCGAAACCTCAGTTGTGATTGGCTGCTGTGGGAAAAGCATACAGTGTGGGTTACAGGCAGCTTCATATACCTGGGTAATTGTTCAAATTTACTGACAAGGATATCTGAAAAAGAATAAAGTATTGTTTCACTCAAAACCCCTCTGTCCCTTCAGACAGCTGTTTCCTCTAGACCCCATTGTAGTCCTCTTTCTGCTGAAGACTTTTCTGTTCTCCTTCAGACTCCTCTATCCTCCAGAACCCCTTTCCCCTCCAGATTTCACTTTTCCCTTCTCCAGACTCCTCTGTCCCCTGATGAAGTCTCAGTTCTCCTTCATAATCCCCTATCCGTCATCAAACCCTTTTCCCTCCAGATTCTTCCATTCCCTTTCAGACTTTTGTGTCCCCTTCAGAATGTCCTTCTCCAGGCTTCTCTGTCATCTCCACAGTCTGTCTCCTCTAGATATCTCTGCTGCCTACAAGCTTTTCCTGCACTTCTGACTCCTTTGCTTCTTCCATGCCCCTCCAGACACATCTGTCCCATTCAGACTGCTCTGTCCTCCGCCAGACCTCTATTTTCCCTTCAATTTTTTTTATCCCCATCAGACTCCTTTGTGCTCCTTCCAGACTCTTCTGTCCCCCTTCAGACACCTCTAACAGCAGCACATCTTCCACAAATAACAAACGATCTAGCGCCAGACCCTACTTTCTCCCTGAAACCTGTGATGGTCAGGAGACCCCCCATACAGAAGATATTCAGGCAATCCAGCTATATAGGTAGGCTTGGATGATTTCTATGTCCTCATTCGCCATCAAGATAATGCACAAAGCCTTTAGATCGTCCATGCTTCCTAATAGTGGCTATCCTCTCCTCCTCTATGCAAAGGATGTGAAGCTCTGTGATGACCACCATAATGACATACTATGAAATATACCAGTACTGAATACTGCTGGACTGAAAAACAACCGAGTGTTAAAGGGCAGGGAATCAATTTAAGCGAAGCAAACAAATATCCCATTTCCGTGTCTACCCCTGAGGAAATCCATGAAATATGACCCAGACCCGATGTCGGGAATCAGTGTGATGGATGAATCTGCTTTCCATTCACTGTGCCAGAACAAAAATAATGCTTAAAGGGACAATATGCTATAAAAAGATCTATGCCAAAAAGCTTATACTCTGTCCCAATCCTCTCTTTAGCTGGACTGTACCCTAGTCTGGACTGGCTAAAGGCAAGAACCCCATAAAAGCTATTTACACAGCTGTTTATCTCGCAAAGGCAGTTTTCCAACCTTTCAAATCTCCGGGCAGTCAACAGAATCAGACTACACAAGGATTGTTTGTTGTCTGTTACCGTGGAGACGCAAGGACATTACCTAAAGACCTCCATACATTTTACACTAAAGTTGTCTGAATCTGGTGGTGAGTTCAGCCAACAGTATAAAGTGTATAGGGGGCCTCTAAACTCCCCACCAAAAGATGATGTTGGTGGAGATAGGGATCAGCCAGGTGTGATGGATTTTTACCACCTGACTCCTTTGTTTTTAGAGGGATAAGCTACCGCCAGAGCTGTCTGATTGTGGTTTATCCCACTCCTCCCCATAGAGAACACAGGAACGTTCATCCATGCCAGAAATCCACATGAATGGGGAGGATGGGAGAAACAAGGGGGGAGATTTATGAAAGGGTGTAAATATACACCTGGTGTAAACTGCCCACAGCAACCAATCACAGCTCAGCTTTCAGCTCTGGTAGAATAAAAAAGGGAGCTGTGATTGGTTGCTGTGGGCAGTTTACACCAGGTGTATATTTACACCCTTTCATAAATCTCTCCCAAGGTGTTTAGGCATCCTAAAACAATAAGACTTCTAATCCACTGCAAATTCGCTTCATTTTCCTGTGCAATAAAATAACTTGGCTGCAATGGCGGATGGAAGCTTTAAGAACCTAGAAGAAAATGTATCTACACAGGTCAATGGGTCCTCTAACCCCTTCTTCATGTCCTCACTGTGTCCCATAGTGTTTTTTCCACTTCCCAAACTTTCCTCTCCACTTAACATAGTGTCCTCTCCACTTCCCAGTGTCCTCACGGCTTCCCCCAGTGTCCTCTCCACTTCCCATACGCTCTGTATTCTCCATTGATGATCTGTGATAGTTGGTGAGGTCATCGGCTCATGAACTGCGCACGTTTCAGGGGAGCAGATGTCTGTCGACCTTCGAGGAACATCATCCACATCCACAGGAAATGTGTGGTTGTCATAAAGGGAAGAGGGAATTACGCCTGTAGAAGTGATAGGATCAGGGGCAAAGAGAGTCACCTCAGCAGTACCGCACCATTATATGCAGATAATGCTACACAGGAGGACTGTATACAGATCACAGGCCTCTTATAATCAGAGTTATAATACGTACCTCACTCCAAAGACAGTGGCAGCGATTTATATGACTATGCCACCACAGTACAGCCATCCACAAATACCCTACACAGGAGGACTGTATACAGATCACAGGCCTCTAATAATCAGAGTTATAATACACACCTCACATATATTACACACCTCACTCCAAAGACAGTGGCAGCGATTCATATGACTATGCCACCATAGTACAGCCAACCAAAAATACCCTAAACCGCTAGCCACTGGGGTCCTATATACTGCCATACTCCATAATAGTCCTATATAGTGTTACATATAATAGTGGTAGACAGCAGAATCCTATATAGTGTTATATACAGAGACCCCCATAACACTAGTAGATACCATGGTCCTATATAGTGTTAAATATAAAGACCCCATAGTAGTGGTAGACACCAGGGTCCTATATAGTGTTATATACAGAGACCCCCCATAGTAGTGGTAGATACCAGGGTCCTATATAGTGTTATATACAGAGACCCCCCATAGTAGTGGTAGATACCAGGGTCCTATATAGTGTTATATACAGAGACCCCCCATAGTAGTGGTAGATACCAGGGTCCTATATAGTGTTATATACAGAGACCCCCCCCCATAGTAATAGTACAGCCAACCAAAATACCCTAAACCGCTAGCCACTGGGGTCCTATATACTGCCATACTCCATAATAGTCCTATATAGTGTTACATATAATAGTGGTAGACAGCAGAATCCTATATAGTGTTATATACAGAGACCCCCATAACACTAGTAGACACCAGGGTCCTATATAGTGTTATATACAGAGACCCCCCCATAATAGTGGTAGACACCAGGGTCCTATATAGTGTTATATACAGAGACCCCCCCATAGTAGTGGTAGATACCAGGGTCCTATATAGTGTTATATACAGAGACCCCCCCATAATAGTGGTAGACACCAGGGTCCTATATAGTGTTATATACAGAGACCCCCCCATAGTAGTGGTAGATACCAGGGTCCTATATAGTGTTATATACAGAGACCCCCCATAGTAGTGGTAGATACCAGGGTCCTATATAGTGTTATATACAGAGACCCCCCCATAATAGTGGTAGACACCAGGGTCCTATATAGTGTTATATACAGAGACCCCCCATAGTAGTGGTAGATACCAGGGTCCTATATAGTGTTATATACAGAGACCCCCCATAGTAGTGGTAGATACCAGGGTCCTATATAGTGTTATATACAGAGACCCCCCATAGTAGTGGTAGATACCAGGGTCCTATATAGTGTTATATACAGAGACCCCCCCATAGTAGTGGTAGATACCAGGGTCCTATATAGTGTTATATACAGAGACCCCCATAGTAGTGGTAGATACCAGGGTCCTATATAGTGTTATATACAGAGACCCCCATAGTAGTGGTAGATACCAGGGTCCTATATAGTGTTATATACAGAGACCCCCCCATAGTAGTGGTAGATACCAGGGTCCTATATAGTGTTATATACAGAGACCCCCCCATAGTAGTGGTAGATACCAGGGTCCTACATAGTGTTATATACAGAGACCCCCCATAGTAGTGGTAGATACCAGGGTCCTATATAGTGTTATATACAGAGACCCCCATAGTAGTGTTATATACAGAGACCCCCCCCATAGTAGTGGTAGATACCAGGGTCCTATATAGTGTTATATACAGAGACCCCCATAGTAGTGGTAGATACCAGGGTCCTATATAGTGTTATATACAGAGACCCCCATAGTAGTGTTATATACAGAGACCCCCCATAGTAGTGGTAGATACCAGGGTCCTATATAGTGTTATATACCGAGACCCCCCCATAGTAGTGGTAGATACCAGGGTCCTATATAGTGTTATATACAGAGACCCCCCATAGTAGTGGTAGATACCAGGGTCCTATATAGTGTTATATACAGAGACCCCCATAGTAGTGGTAGATACCAGGGTCCTATATAGTGTTATATACAGAGACCCCCCATAGTAGTGGTAGATACCAGGGTCCTATATAGTGTTATATACAGAGACCCCCATAGTAGTGTTATATACAGAGACCCCCCCATAGTAGTGGTAGATACCAGGGTCCTATATAGTGTTATATACAGAGACCCCCCCATAATAGTGGTAGATACCAGGGTCCTATATAGTGTTATATACAGAGACCCCCCCATAATAGTGGTAGATACCAGGGTCCTATATAGTGTTATATACAGAGAGCCCCATAGTAGTGTTATATACAGAGACCCCCCATAGTAGTGGTAGATACCAGGGTCCTATATAGTGTTATATACAGAGACCCCCCATAGTAGTGGTAGATACCAGGGTCCTATATAGTGTTATATACAGAGACCCCCATAGTAGTGGTAGATACCAGGGTCCTATATAGTGTTATATACAGAGACCCCCCATAGTAGTGGTAGATACCAGGGTCCTATATAGTGTTATATACAGAGACCCCCATAGTAGTGTTATATACAGAGACCCCCCCCATAGTAGTGGTAGATACCAGGGTCCTATATAGTGTTATATACAGAGACCCCCCCATAATAGTGGTAGATACCAGGGTCCTATATAGTGTT
The DNA here is from genome assembly GCF_027789765.1 of Dendropsophus ebraccatus. Lineage (NCBI taxonomy): Eukaryota > Metazoa > Chordata > Amphibia > Anura > Hylidae > Dendropsophus > Dendropsophus ebraccatus. The sequence continues at coordinate 6,291,337 of NC_091457.1, read as the reverse complement.
ATATACAGAGACCCCCCATAATAGTGTTATATACAGAGACCCCCCATAATAGTGGTATATACAGAGACCCCCCATAGTAGTGGTAGATACCAGGGTCTTATATAGTGTTATATACAGAGACCCCCCTAATAGTGGTAGATACCAGGGTCCTACATAGTGTTATATACAGAGACCCCCCATAGTAGTGGTAGATACCAGGGTCCTATATAGTGTTATATACAGAGACCCCCATAGTAGTGTTTTATACAGAGACCCCCATAGTAGTGGTAGATACCAGGGTCCTATATAGTGTTATATACAGAGACCCCCCCATAATAGTGGTAGATACCAGGGTCCTATATAGTGTTATATACAGAGACCCCCCCATAATAGTGGTAGATACCAGGGTCCTATATAGTGTTATATACAGAGAGCCCCATAGTAGTGTAATATACAGAGACCCCCCATAGTAGTGGTAGATACCAGGGTCCTATATAGTGTAATATACAGAGACCCCCCATAGTAGTGGTAGATACCAGGGTCCTATATAGTGTTATATACAGAGACCCCCCATAGCAGTGGTAGATACCAGGGTCCTATATAGTGTTATATACAGAGACCCCCATAGTAGTGTTTTATACAGAGACCCCCATAGTAGTGTTTTATACAGAGACCCCCATAGTAGTGGTAGATACCAGGGTCCTATATAGTGTTATATACAGAGACCCCCCATAATAGTGGCAGACACCAGGGTCCTATATAGTGTAATATACAGAGACCCCCCTAATAGTGGTAGATACCAGGGTCCTATATAGTGTTATATACAGAGACCCCCCCATAGTAGTGGTAGATACCAGGGTCCTATATAGTGTTATATACAGAGACCCCCATAGTAGTGGTAGATACCAGGGTCCTATATAGTGTTATATACAGAGACCCCCCATAGTAGTGGTAGATACCAGGGTCCTATATAGTGTTATATACAGAGACCCCCATAGTAGTGTTATATACAGAGACCCCCCCTAATAGTGTTATATACAGAGACCCCCCCCCCATAGTAGTGGTAGATACCAGGGTCCTATATAGTGTTATATACAGAGACCCCCCCTAATAGTGTTATATACAGAGACCCCCCATAGCAGTGGTAGATACCAGGGTCCTATATAGTGTTATATACAGAGACCCCCCATAGTAGTGGTAGATACCAGGGTCCTATATAGTGTTATATACAGAGACCCCCATAGTAGTGGTAGATACCAGGGTCCTATATAGTGTTATATACAGAGACCCCCCCTAATAGTGTTATATACAGAGACCCCCCATAGCAGTGGTAGACACCAGATATAAGGACTCCCCCAGTCCCTATTCCCACCATAGTGTCACGTGCCGGCCACACATTACAGCCCACAACCCCCCACAACCTATAAACTCATCTAGTAGGGATTTCTCAATCATTTAAGGGGCTGTCCACATTGTAAGCGTGGTCCCCCGCTCCGGGCCGCCTCATATTAGCGGCCTCACCCACACCTGCCTGCTACTACAGTGAATTACTGCCATAGCAGGTGACTCTTCTCTATGGAAACAGAGTCACATGACCGGATGGCGTTCCCATATCAAACATGGCCGCAGCCCTTCAGTCGCCGTAGCGTGATGGCGTCATCAAAACAAACAGTGGGAGGCGGGGCGAATGTCAGCTGTGTACGGTGCCCCGGATGGGCTGCAGCAGTGCGCGAACTTGACAGGAGTGAGGGGAGCCGTGTATCCGCCATCACCGGCCGCTGCTGTCTACACATGGACCCCACAGGTATATTCACACTGACACACACACACACACAAAGCTATATACACACTGACTCACACACACAAAGGTATATACACACACACACAAATGTGTATATACACACAGACACACACATACACACAGGTATATACACACTGACACACATACACACACACACACAAAGGTATATACATATACACACTGACACACACACACACACACACAAATGTGTATATACACACTGACTCACACACACAAAGGTATATACACACACACACAAATGTGTATATACACACACACACACACACACACACATACACACAGGTATATACACACACACACACATACACACAGGTATATACACACACACACACATACACACAGGTATATACACACTGACACACGTATATATATATATATACACACTGACACATACACAGGTATATAAGTATACACACTGATATATACACAGGTATATGCACTGACACACGCACACATACACTGGTATCAACACACTGACACACAGACACATGTATGTACATAGTGACACACACACGGGTATATACACACTGACACACACAAAAAGCTATATACACACTGACACACAAAGCTAACACAAACACACACACAAAGGTATATACACACTGACACACACAAAGGTATATACACACTGACACACACACACAGGTATATACACACTGACACATACACAGGTATGTACACACACAGGCATATAAGTATACAAACTGATATATACACAGCTATATACACTGACACACGCACACATACACTGGTATCAACACACTGACATACTGACAGACACATGTATGTACATACTGACACACACACACACACAGGTATATACACACTGACACACACATAGGTATGTATATACTGACACACACACACACACACACGTGTATATACACATACAAACACACGTGTACATACACACACAGGTATATACACACTGACACACATACACATACACACTGACACACACACAAAGGTATACACACACACACACACAAAGGTGTATATATACACACACAAAGGTATATTCACACTCTCACACAAACACACACACACACACAGGTATATACACACTGACACACACACATACACACACAGGTATATACACACTGACATACACACACACACAAAGCTATATACACACTGATACACACACAAAGCTATATACACACTGACACACACACACACACACACGTATATACTCACTGATATACACACACACACAAAGGTGTATATATAAACAAAGGTATATTCACACTCTCACACAAACACACACACAGGTATATACACACTGACACACACACACAGGTATATACACACTGACACACATATACACAGGTATATACACACACACACAGACACATACACAGGTATGTACACATACGCACACACAGGTATATAGGTATATACACTCTGACACACGCACATGCACTCTGGTATCGACACACTGACATACACAGACACATGTATGTACATACTGACACACATGGGTATATACACACAGACATAGGTATGTATATACTGAGACACACACACACACAAGTGTATATACACATACAAACACACGTGTACACACAGACACACCCACCCAGAATTAAGTGACACGCATACAGATATACACACACAGGTATATACACGCTGACACACATACGCAGTTATCTACACACTGACCCTCACATGTATATACACAGTGACACACACATACACACACGTATATGCACACTGACACACACACACACCCACCCACCCAGGTATGTACACACTAACACATACACAGGTATAGACACACAAGTATATACAATGCATACTGACACACACACAGGTATATATACACACCAACACACACGTATATACACTAGCGACACACATAAAGGTATATACACATACACACAGGTATATAGAAAAACTGCCACACATATACAGCGGCCTTGTGTTAGCTTGTGCTTCTGCCTGGGCTCAGGTGACGCCGTCCTCATTGTGTACACAGCAGCTGTCCCTGCTGATCTGCATCTGATCACACTGACTGACTGCAGGAGGCAGCGGCTGTGTATACTGTACACACCGACTACACACCTCACACTGCATCAGGAGGATCTAACCAACAGCAAGTGATGCCTCATGGTGTTTACAGCAGTGCAGAGTATTTCAGGGGAAGAGATTGCTAATCTAGTTGACATCCACAGGCTGATAGTTACATAGGAGCGTTACAGTGTGACTGCTGTTATGTAGCTCTGTGCAGCAGTGCAGAGGATTTCAGGAGAGTGATGTGATGCTGATGTGCCTTCCCCCTTGCAGGACAGCGGAACACCTAAATTCTCTGGGGTGAGGGATCCGGTTGCTCCTCAGCCATGGGTCAGCAGCTCACCGGCCAGGCCGTGATGAACAAGCTTCCCGAGAAAGTCGTCAAACACGCCGCCCTTGTGCGCGAAAGCGGCTTCCTGACGTACGAGGAATTCCTGGGGAGAGTGGCCGAGCTCAACGATGTGTAAGAGAAGGATTTATAGGACTGACCCCAAGCAGAGACCCCTCATAGCCTCCATAGTGTGACCCCTCTTACAGTATATACCCCATAGTGTGACCCCCTCTTACAGTATATACACCATAGTGTGACCCCTCTTACAGTATATACCCCATAGTGTGACCGCTCTTACAGTATATACGCCATAGTGTGACCGCTCTTACAGTATATACACCCCATAGTGTGACCGCTCTTACAGTATATACCCCATAGTGTGACCCCTCTTACAGTATATACCCCATAGTGTGACCGCTCTTACAGTATATACACCATAGCGTGACCGCTCTTACAGTATATACACCATAGTGTGACCGCTTACAGTATATACCCCATAGTGTGACCGCTCTTACAGTATATACCCCATAGTGTGACCGCTCTTACAGTATATACCCCATAGTGTGACCGCTCTTACAGTATATACACCCCATAGTGTGACCGCTCTTAAAGTATATATACCCCATAGTGTGACCGCTCTTACAGTATATACACCATAGTGTGACCGCTCTTACAGTATATACACCATAGTGTGACCGCTCTTACAGTATATACCCCATAGTGTGACCGCTCTTACAGTATATACACCATAGTGTGACCGCTCTTACAGTATATACCCCATAGTGTGACCGCTCTTACAGTATATACCCCATAGTGTGACCGCTCTTACAGTATATACACCATAGTGTGACTGCTCTTACAGTATATACCCCATAGTGTGACCGCTCTTACAGTATATACACCGCAGTGTGACCGCTCTTACAGTATATACCTCATAGTGTGACCCCTCTTACAGTATATACACCATAGTGTGACCGCTCTTACAGTATATACACATAGTGTGACCGCTCTTACAGTATATACCCCATAGTGTGACCGCTCTTACAGTATATACCCCATAGTGTGACCGCTCTTACAGTATATACACTCCATAGTGTGACCCCTCTTACAGTATATATATACACCATAGTGTGACTGCTCTTACAGTATATACAGGCCCCATAGTGTGACCGCTCTTACAGTATATACACCATAGTGTGACCGCTCTTACAGTATGTACACCATAGTGTGACCGCTCTTACAGTATATACTCCATAGTGTGACCGCTCTTACAGTATATACACCATAGTGTGACCGCTCTTACAGTATATACCCCATAGTGTGACCGCTCTTACAGTATATACACCATAGTGTGACCGCTCTTACAGTATATATATATACACCATAGTGTGACCGCTCTTACAGTATATACACCATAGTGTGACCGCTCTTACAGTATATACACCATAGTGTGACCGCTCTTACAGTATATACCCCATAGTGTGACCGCTCTTACAGTATATACCATAGTGTGACCGCTCTTACAGTATATACGCCATAGTGTGACCGCTCTTACAGTATATACCCCATAGTGTGACCGCTCTTACAGTATATACTCCATAGTGTGACCGCTCTTACAGTATATACTCCATAGTGTGACCGCTCTTACAGTATATACACCATAGTGTGACCGCTCTTATAGTATATACACCATAGTGTGACCGCTCTTACAGTATATACACCATAGTGTGACCGCTCTTACACTATATATACCATAGTGTGACCGCTCTTACAGTATATACACCATAGTGTGACCGCTCTTACAGTATATATACCATAGTGTGACCGCTCTTACAGTATATACCCCATAGTGTGACCGCTCTTACAGTATATACTCCATAGTGTGACCGCTCTTACAGTATATACACCATAGTGTGACCGCTCTTACAGTAGAGACTCCATAGTGTGACCGCTCTTACAGTATATACACCATAGTGTGACCGCTCTTACAGTATATACCCCATAGTGTGACCGCTCTTACAGTATATACACCATAGTGTGACCGCTCTGACAGTAGAGATGACCGGACGTTCTTCGGTCTCTTCCTCCCTCAGTACAGCGCGGTTGGCGGCCGGCCAGGACAAGCATCTCCTCTTTGAAGTGCAGCCGGGCTCGGACTCCTCCGCTCTCTGGAAAGTCGTCGTCCGGGTTTTGTGCACCAAGGTGAGTGTGTGCCGCAGCCAGATCTTACATACATGCTCTGTTACAATGCATTGTGGGAGATGTAGTGTAAATCTCCTGTAGCTCCTGGCCTGCTGAGACTTGTAGTTCTATAACAACCCGCTATATATTATACGTCCTCTGCAGATTAATAAGACGAGCGGCATGGTGGAAGTCTCCAGGATCATGAACCTTTACCAGTTCATCCAGCTCTACAAGGAGATCACCAGTCACACCAGCAGCGTCTACACGGCGAGCAGTGCGGCCCCCGAGGACAGCGCGCAGAGCCTGGCATCCCTCTCCTCCTGCCAGGCCAGCATCCTGATGGGGAGGTAGGGGCACGCCGCCTGCCCTGACACACCGACACAGGGTTACACTGACAGCGTCCTCCCTGCTGCTGCCGCTCCTCCTGTGTATATTGTTTATATTGGATCAGTGCTGAAGAGACGGATGGAAAAGAGCAACGACAACCAACCTGGCGCAGTGCTGCGATAGGGGGGAGGGGGCGCCGATGTGTCATCTGTTTATATCACTGTTATGTTCCAGAACGTGTGCACCTGAAAGCACAGGATGTGAGGAACTAATAACACACAGGGGGCAGTATAGGAGTTATATTCCTGTATATAGGAGCAGTATTATAGTAGTTATATTCCTGTATATAGGAGCAGTATTATAGTAGTTATATTCCTGTATATAGGAGCAGTATTATAGGAGTTATAATCCTGTATATAGGAGCAGTATTATAGTAGTTATATTCCTGTATATAGGAGCAGTATTATAGTAGTTATATTCCTGTATATAGGAGCAGTATTATAGTAGTTATATTCCTGTATATAGGAGGCAGTATTATAGTAGTTATATTCCTGTATATAGGAGCAGTATTATAGTAGTTATATTCCTGTATATAGGAGCAGTATTATAGGAGTTATAATCCTGTATATAGGAGCAGTATTATAGTAGTTATATTCTTGTATATAGGAGGCAGTATTATAGTAGTTATATTCCTGTATATAGGAGCAGTATTATAGTAGTTATATTCCTGTATATAGGGAACAGTATTATAGTAGTATATTCCTGTATATAGGAGCAGTATTATAGTAGTTATATCCCTGTATATAGGAGCAGTATTATAGTAGTATATTCCTGTATATAGGAGCAGTATTATAGTAGTTATATCCCTGTATATAGGAGCAGTATTATAGTAGTTATATTCCTGTATATAGGAGGCAGTATTATAGTAGTTATATTCCTGTATATAGGAGCAGTATTATAGTAGTATATTCCTGTATATAGGAGCAGTATTATAGTAGTTATATTCCTGTATATAAGGGCAGTATTATAGTAGTTATATCCCTGTATATAGGAGCAGTATTATAGTAGTTATATTCCTGTATATAGGGAACAGTATTATAGTAGTATATTCCTGTATATAGGAGCAGTATTATAGTAGTTATATCCCTGTATATAGGAGCAGTATTATAGTAGTATATTCCTGTATATAGGAGCAGTATTATAGTAGTTATATCCCTGTATATAGGAGCAGTATTATAGTAGTTATATTCCTGTATATAGGGGGCAGTATTATAGTAGTTATATTCCTGTATATAGGGGGCAGTATTATAGTAGTTATATTCCTGTATATAGGAGCAGTATTATAGTAGTTATATTCTTGTATATAGGGGCAGTATTATAGTAGTTATATTCCTGTATATAGGGGGCAGTATTATAGTAGTTATATTCCTGTATATAGGGGCAGTATTATAGTAGTTATATTCCTGTATATAGGGGCAGTATTATAGTAGTTATATTCCTGTATATAGGGGGCAGTATTATAGTAGTTATATTCCTGTATATAGGGGCAGTATTATAGTAGTTATATTCCTGTATATAGGAGCAGTATTATAGTAGGTATATTCCTGTATATAGGAGCAGTATTATAGTAGGTATATTCCTGTATATAGGAGCAGTATTATAGTAGTTATATTCCTGTATATAGGAGCAGTATTATAGTAGTTATATCCCTGTATATAGGGGCAGTATTATAGTAGTATATTCCTGTATATAGGGAGCAGTATTATAGTAGTTATATTCCTGTATATAGGGGGCAGTATTATAGTAGTTATATTCCTGTATATAGGAGCAGTATTATAGTAGTTATATTCCTGTATATAGGGGCAGTATTATAGTAGTTATATTCGTCTATATAGGAGCAGTATTATAGTAGGTATATTCCTGTATATAGGAGCAGTATTATAGTAGGTATATTCCTGTATATAGGAGCAGTATTATAGTAGTTATATTCCTGTATATAGGAGCAGTATTATAGTAGGTATATTCCTGTATATAGGAGCAGTATTATAGTAGTTATATCCCTGTATATAGGAGCAGTATTATAGTAGTTATATTCCTGTATATAGGAGCAGTATTATAGTAGGTATATTCCTGTATATAGGAGCAGTATTATAGTAGTATATTCCTGTATATAGGAGCAGTATTATAGTAGTTATATCTCTGTATATAGGAGCAGTATTATAGTAGTTATATCTCTGTATATAGGAGCAGTATTATAGTAGGTATATTCCTGTGTATAGGAGCAGTATTATAGTATGTATTATTATCCCTTTGTCCGTCAGCCACACGTTGTATCTCTCAGATGAGTCAGATATATCAGGTTTTTTGTCTTTCTCTGTCTTTATTGTTTCCTATCTCGCAGGGTGAAGCAGCTGACAGATGAGGAAGAGTGCTGTATCTGTATGGATGGTCGGGCTGACGTGATCCTGCCCTGCGCTCACAGCTTCTGCCAGAAATGTATTGACAAATGGTAAGCGGTGGCGTCGGTCCACATGATCGCAGTCATACGTCTCTTATCTCCTCACATGTCCTGGAAGTGCAGGGATGAATGGAGAGTAAACAGTGGCCGCAGGGGAGAACTCTCTAGCGTCTGCTGCCAAAACTCTTATTATCTTTATTTACTTAGTTTTTGCTTTTTCCCCTCGTCAGCATTTCATATATATGGAGTTGTCATTTCCTTTACTTTAGTTACATTGATTGTGTAGAACTTTGTGTCACACCCAGAGCTGTGTTCAGAATTCTGCTGGTATACACTTACACACTCGTCTGTATTGTGCGTGCATATTCATGAGGCATATAAATGATGTAATTGTCTTCAGTCTAACGTAAAGTTACCAGATATGTTCTATCAACAGGAGCGACCGCAACCGCAACTGCCCCATCTGCCGCCTACAGGTGACGGGTGCGAATGACTCCTGGGTGGTCTCTGATGCCCCCACAGAGGAAGATGTGGCAAGTTACATACTGAACTTGGCAGACGAGGTTGGGCAGCCCAATGACACCTTCTTCTGATCCACTACTGATCACATGGTCCTCGCCTCATTATTATGTGTGTAACATTGTTCTATGTGCTTGAAGAATGCCAGCGAATGACTGTAACACTACATTCACCTCTGATCAGCAAATACAGGTGACATATAGAATAACTATCCATGTATGGTGAGGTCACTGTGTACATACATTACATTACTGATCCTGAGTTACATCCTGTATTATACTCCAGAGCTGCACTCACTGTTCTGCTGGTGGCGTCACTGTGTACATACATTACATTACTGATCCTGCGTTGCATCCTGTATTATACTCCAGAGCTGCACTCACTGTTCTGCTGGTGGCGTCACTGTGTACATACATTACATTACTGATCCTGCGTTGCATCCTGTATTATACTCCAGAGCTGCACTCACTATTCTGCTGGTGGCGTCACTGTGTACATACATTACATTACTGATCCTGCATTGCATCCTGTATTATACTCCAGAGCTGCACTCACTATTCTGCTGGTGGCGTCACTGTGTACATACATTACATTACTGATCCTGAGTTACATCCTGTATTATACTCCAGAGCTGCACTCACTATCCATGTATGGTGGCGTCACTGTGTACATACATTACATTACTGATCCTGAGTTACATCCTGTATTATACTCCAGAGCTGCACTCACTATTCTGCTGGTGGGGTCACTGTGTACATACATTACATTACTGATCCTGCATTGCATCCTGTATTATACTCCAGAGCTGCACTCACTATACTGCTGGTGGGGTCACTGTGTACATACATTACATTACTGATCCTGAGTTACATCCTTTATTATACCCCAGAGCTGCACTCACTATTCTGCTGGTGAGGTCACTGTGTACATACGTTACATTACTGATCCTGCGTTGCATCCTGTATTATACTCCAGAGCTGCACTCACTATTCTGCTGGTGAGGTCACTGTGTACATACATTACTGATCCTGAATTACATCCTGTATTATACTCCAGAGCTGCACTCACTATTCTGCTGGTGGGGTCACTGTGTACATACATTACATTACTGATCCTGAGTTACATCCTGTATTATACCCCAGAGCTGCACTCACTATTCTGCTGGTGGGGTCACTGTGTACATACATTACATTACTGATCCTGTAACTAACCAGCACCAGCAGAATAGTGAGTGCAGCTCTGGAGTATAATACAGGATCAGTAATGTAATGTTTGTACACAATGACCCCACCAGCAGAATAGGATGTAGGATACAGGATGTAACTCAGGATCAGTAATGTATGTACACAGTGACCCCACCAGCAGAATAGTGAGTGCAGCTCTGGGGTACAGTATCAGTAAGTATGTGTATATATATATATATATATACCTTATTCTATATATGAACTGTAATCTGGTGATCAGAGGTGACTGGAGATTTCGGGCAGTGTTCACACCTAACCTCATCCTGTTTGTCAGCTTTTATGTTGTTGCATTCTCTTCCATCTCGTTGGGTTGGGGAAAGCAGCGTCTCATCCATGAGGAATTGTCCAGATCGGATGTGTGGGGGTTATATACCCCTTCACTATAATGTCCACCATGGCTGTGATGTACAGACTGCTCTGTGTGAACCTTCCCTAACAGAGCGACTCGCCGGTCTTATTGTGTGACCTCACGTCCGTGGGCGATCCTGACCCCATGTGATCACACGCTTGCCAGGACTTTGTGCTTTTTATGTTATTTCAGGTTTTACGTTCCTTTGCACTTTGTGAATACTGTATATATCTTCACTTTTAATTCTAATAGATTTGCATTTTTTAATTTTTACCATTGCATTATCGGCCATTTAAAGGGTAGGTGCGCTGGTAAGTGGGACTTGGCCTGTAGTGTTAATAATGGGGTCCTGTTAGTCGTCGCCCCCACTCATCACTAATACTGCCACACTGTAGGCACCAGGGCTCCTTATACGTACACAGTGGCCTATACAGAATGTTTTCTCAGCTGCGCTCCGGAATAGGGCAGAGCTATAAGGCATTGTACCCCCTTCATTCCAGTGACTGGTCAGGGTCTTTGCTTATAGCAGGATTAGAGGAGCAGGCTTGGTTTCTTCCAAAAACCACGCCACCCCTGCCCTCAGGTTGTGTGTGGTGTTACAGCCTTGCTCCATTCACTCTGATTAAGTTGATTGGTTTACGTAGGCCATTTTCAGGGGGTGATCAGCGTGATCATTCGATCAGTGTTTCATGACCTGTTGCTCTCCAAAGGCGGTTTGGTATGCTGGGAGTTGTAGTTTTGCCACAGGTTTGTGGAACAATGCTCTGTGTAGACCAGGGATGTCAAACTCGGGCCCTCCAGCTGTTGTAAAACTATAATTCCCATCATGCTTGGGCAGCTAAAGCTTTTGGCTATCCAGGCATGATGGGAGTTGTAGTTTTGCAACAGCTGGAAGGCCTCAGTTTGACACCTGGGTTGTAGACACAGTCTATTCAGCTTAAAAGGGGTTAAACATGCCCCCCTTGTCACTTTTTATTGGCTAAGAAACTCTTAAACTTACTTGGGATTGCATCTGAGACTTCAGTAGTAAAAGGAATAGCTAATTCCAATTCGGCCACTAGATGGCGGTCTTTGCCATCTTTATCGCCACCTAGTGGCCAGCAGGATGATTACCTAGAATTAGGAAATCCTCAGTGTCCTGTAATTTTACTGAACCCTATGAGGAATAATAGGTAAGTTTTATTGTGTATAAGCTCCTGTCACCTTCCGTTGGGGGTCACATGACTCCTTTCTGATTTCAATCCGGAATCCATTGTGATCCAGTTAACAGCTGAGTTTTTTTTTTTTTTTAAATATTTGATTGCATAACAATCTCCATGACATTCTGTACAGTTACGGGTTGCAGCCTGGAGCTTTCTAGCTGATGTGATACTACCACTCCCAGCATCCCCTGACATCTTATGTATGAGGTGTAGTCTCACAGCAGCCAGTGAGAGTGCCGGTCGCTGACCATTAGGTTTTTTTAGCAATAATTGTATTATTTACTGAAATTTTTGTAACTCATTGCAATATTATTTGTCTGTATAATCAGTGACCACTAGAGGGCGGCAGTGGCTGCTGAAACTGCCACATATCGCTCTGCAGTGTCTACAAGATGTCTAACTTCTGAGGGTTTGGTGCAGTGTTGGGGCCCTTTTTGGTTGCCTTGTATAGTTAGAGGCCTGCAGCATTTCCCCTTTAAGACTCACTTAGAGGGGATGTCCATTCCGGTCACCCCAACTTAATGGTATTGTATATTGGAGTGTTAGTTTGTCACTTGTCCAATCAGGGACCTGGACTGCTATCCTGTCTCTCCCATGCTTTACACTACAGCTTTGTTTTTTTGTTCTTTTTAATCTTTACACTGTATAATGAGCACTTATATATAACACTGGAGGTATTGTACAGAGGAGGGCGCCACCGCAAGGGCTACACCAACGTTCACATGACCACTTCCTTCACTTCCTTGTGATTTGAATGTTGGCTCCGCCCACAATATGGCCGCCTCCTGTATTTTAGACTAACTCCTCATTTCAGCCATAGGAATAAGCTTCCCGCTGCTCATAGTGATAATACTGGTGTGACCCTCATCGGCTGCGCTGACCCTTGCCTTGTACGCGGAGGGCGATAAATGGGTTTACCTCACGACCTTTTGTAATGGAAGAGTCTGTGGTGTCAGAGAGAAATGAGGAGATTTGTGTATTTTTAACTGTCCAAAAATTACAAAAATAAACTATTTTGAAACAAATTTGTTGGATTAAATAATTGCAGTACTGCTAAAAATATATCGAAATCACCTGTGATTGGCCGTGTCCCCTCCTCCTCTATCCTCCTCCACCCTGCCTCCAAATTTCTCCTCTATCCTCCTCCATGCTTCCTCCAGACTCCTCTATCCTCCTCCACCCACCCTCCAGACTCCTCTTCTATCCTCCCTCCAGACTCCTCTTCTATCCTCCTTCACCCTTCTTTCAGACCCCTCTTCTTTCCTTCTTCAATCTCCCTCCAGACTCCTCCTTTATCCTCCCTCAAGACTCCCCTTCTATCCTCCTTCACCTTCCTTCAAGACTTCTCCTCCTATACTTCTTTTCCCTCCCTCCAGACTACTCATGTATCCTCCTTTGTTCTTTCTCCAGACTTCTCCTCCACTCTCCCTCCAGACTCCTCTTCTATCCTTCTTCCCCCTTCCTCCAGGCTCCTCCTACCCTCCCTTCAGACTCCTCTTGTATCCTCCTTGACCCTTCTTTCAGACTCCTCTTCTTTCCTTCTTCAATCTCCCTCCAGACTCCTCCTTCACCCTCCCTCCAGACTCCTCCTCTATCCTTCACCCTCCCTCCAGACTTCTTCTATCCTCCTCACCCTCCCTCCAGACTCCTCTATCCTCTTCACCCTCCCTCCAGACTCCTCTTCTATCCTCTTCACCCTCTCTCCAGACTCCTCTTCTATCCTCTTCACCCTCTCTCCAGACTCCTCTTCTATCCTCTTCACCCTCTCTCCAGACTCCTCTTCTATCCTCTTCACCCTCCCTCCAGACTCCTCTTCACCCTCCCTCCAAACTCCTCTATCCTCCTTCACCCTCCCTCTAGACTCCTCCTCTATCCTTCACCCTCCCTCCAGACTCCTTCTATCCTCCTCACCCTCCCTCCAAACTCCTCCTCACCCTCCCTCCAGACTCCTCCTCTATCCTTCACCCTCCCTCCAGACTTCTTCTATCCTCCTCACCCTCCCTCCAGACTCCTCTATCCTCTTAACCCTCCCTCCAGACTCCTCTTCTATCCTCTTCACCCTCCCTCCAGACTCCTCTTCTATCCTCTTCACCCTCCCTCCAGACTCCTCTATCCTCCTTCACCCTCCCTCCAGACTCCTCCTCTATCCTTCTTCACCCTCCCTCCAGACTCCTTCTATCCTCCTCACCCTCCCTCCAGACTCCTCCTCTATCCTCCTCACCCTCCCTCCAAACTCCTCCTCACCCTCCCTCCAGACTCCTCCTCTATCCTTCTTCACCCTCCCTCCAGACTCCTTCTATCCTCCTCACCCTCCCTCCAGACTCCTCCTCTATCCTCTTCACCCTCCCTCCAGACTCCTCCTCTATCCTCCCTCACCCTCCCTCCAGACTCCTCCTTCACCCTCCCTCTAGACTCCTCCTCTATCCTTCACCCTCCCTCCAGACTCCTATCCTCCTCACCCTCCCTCCATACTCCTCCTTCACCCTCCCTCCAGACTCCTATCCTCCTCACCCTCCCTCCAGACACCTATCCTCCTCACCCTCCCTCCAGACTCCTCCTCTATCCTTCTTCACCCTCCCTCCAGACTCCTCCTCTATCCTCCTCACCCTCCCTCCAGACTTCTCTATCTTCTTCACCCTCCCTCCAGACTCCTCTTCTATCCTCTTAACCCTCCCTCCAGACTCCTCCTCTATCCCTCACCCTCCCTCCAGACTCCTCTTCTATCCTCTTCACCCTCCTTCCAGACTCCTCTATCCTCTTAACCCTCCCTCCAGACTCCTCCTCTATCCCTCACCCTCCCTCCAGACTCCTCTATCCTCTTCACCCTCCCTCCAGACTCCTCTTCTATCCTCTTCACCCTCCTTCCAGACTCCTCTATCCTCTTAACCCTCCCTCCAGACTCCTCCTCTATCCCTCACCCTCCCTCCAGACTCCTCTTCTATCCTCTTCACCCTCCTTCCAGACTCCTCTATCCTCTTCACCCTCCCTCCAGACTCCTCTATCCTCTTCACCCTCCCTCCAGACTCCTCTATCCTCTTCACCCTCCCTCCAGACTCTTCTATCCTCTTCACCCTCCCTCCAGACTCCTCCTCTATTCTCCTCTATCCTCCTTCACCCTCCCTCCAGACTCCTCCTCTATCCTCCTTCACCCTCCCTCCAGACTCCTCCTCTCCTCCTTCACCCTCCCTCCAGACTCCTCCTCTATCCTCCTTCACCCCTTCCTGCCAGATTTTGAAAGCAGCCTTGGATGTAATTATTTATGTTAAGTATCACAAAATCTGTAATTTTGCAGTAATAAAGGGACCACATCATGAAGACAAAGCGGAGAGGGGTCACATGACCAGCCGTGTATAGGGTTATGCGTGTGAGTATCTCTAGCATCAGTCTTCATATAGGACGTCATACAGTTACTGTTATCTACAGGACCCCCCCCTTCCTACTGACAGTTTCCACTCACAACCATCATGGACGACAAAAGACGCCAGACAATTCCCATCTGCCTCAAGTTTTATTTTATTCCTTTTAAAACTTAGAAATAAAAAAAATTCTTGGCAAAATAACTACAAGTAAAAACGTAAACAAGGTTGAGCGTTACATCCATGTGTCAAGCGCAAAGATGGCGGATGGGCCGACGAGGCTGCCATCAGAGGGACCATCACTCAGCTTTTCTAAACGCCTGAATGTACCGCGCTACATCCTCCTCCTGTATGCGAACTAGGCACATGTGCCATTCAGGAGCCTGGGAAAGTTGGATCAATTGGAGCAGCCATATTTCAACCAAACTGTACCAGAAAGATCCAGGTATACTATCGGGCCTTTTCCCATCATCTGGCATAATTAGAAAGATATGCCATTCAGGAGCAGAGGAAAGTTGGGTGTTACCCAACTTTCCCAGACTTCTGCATGGCAGGTACAGCTATGTATAAAGTGGTGCATCCCCTTCTTCCTTCATACGGCATAACTAGAGACTGATGCCACTTAGGAGCACAGGAAAGTTGGGTGGTAACCCCTGTGGAAGCAGCCATATTGTTTCTTACCCAGCTTTCCCAGGTATAGATATATAGTTAAAAATGTCACTCTCCAACCAAGACTAAGCAAAGAGGTTCCGCAGCAGGCAGCACTATAATACACCCATGAACCAACATGTCACATATCAGTGACGGACAGGCCATTCAGGATCCATGTTTGCTGTCAGTGAATGAGAACATCAAAAGGCTGAGTGACATCTGTCCACACAGCTGAGGTTTCGTTACAGTGTGTCAATCCCAGCACCACAATCCTCGTATCCCTTCACCGATACATTTAAAGGGACAGTAACCCTAAACTGTCCAGCTTATAATAGTACAGCAGTGTTATTACATCTCTGCAGCCTGAAGTGGCTGATAACAGAGAGCAAAAGACTATATTATACTGTCCACTCCCTAGTCTGATAACAGAAAGCAATAGAGTATATTATACTGTCCACACCCCAGTGTACAGTGGCTGATAACAGAGAACAAACAATGTCTTTAGATGTAGCGTCCCATATTCACATTTCTACATTTCACAGCAGTTTTGCTTTACGTTGAGCCCCATTTCCCATCCCTAAGTGCAATGCTTTCCAACTGTTGCAAACTACAGCTCCCAGTAGGCCCGTCTGAGCCTGCTGGAAGTTGTAGTTTAGCAACTCCTGGAGAGCCACCAGTTGAAGAGCGCCGCCGTAGCGTTACATAGAAGCGAGCGTTGACAGAACGTAGGTCCTGAGCGGCGGATAACGGACGGGTGGCGTCCATCCCTACGCAGGGTCACATGACCAAATCGCCTGGCCACTATACAAGGGATACAATCCCGCAGCCTCATTGGATGTGAGCGGATATGAGCGTGAACGTCCATCCTCATCACCAACGTCCACACAGACTCCTCACTGTGACTGAGCCAAGCACGTGACGGTAGAGCTCATGGCGTCCGCCAGAAAGCTCAGCTCGTTGCACAGCGTTTCGTAGCGGTACGCCATCCGGATCTGCGCCACGTTGGTTCTTCTGATGTCGTTCCCTTCCGGACCTTCTTTCATGTAATTTACCCCCAGAAAATGCTTCTTCTCCTGAAAAAAACGGAAGGGATAACGATGAAAACAACAAACGAACTAAGCTCCGCCCACTGCGTCCCAACCAGGTCTGCCCACCTATCCCCCATAATCCTATAGTAAGCTTCTTGTTGCCCATAGCAACCAATCAGAGCTCAGCTTTCACTTTACCACAGCAATATAAGTAATAAAAGCTGAGCGCTGATTGGTTGCTATGGGCAACCAAGCGAATCTCACTATAAGACAGTGCCATAAAGCGTCTAAGGCTTTGTCTCTGCTGTAAATGTCGCAGATTTTGGTGATGAAACGCTACGTGTGAATTGTACCCTGCGACGTGAAGCAGCCACTGGCGCTCGCTCACCTGGTCTGAGAGGCCGCTCTGCAGGACGCTGTTGCGGGCGATCTCACACAGGTCACAGGTGCTCAGCTTCCAGACCTGGGCGGCGATGGCGTATTCCTCCATCAGGGCTTCCTGTGTGGTGGATAGAGGAGAAGCAACACAAAGTATTTCAGGAGATGAGGTAAGAGGTCACAGGTTGAGAGTTCTATAGTAGATGGAGCAGCACAGAGTATTTCAGGAGAGTGATTTACATGGAGGTCTGAGAGCTGCACAGTGTAAGAAGCAGAGCTCGGAGAAGCACAGAGTATTTCAGCAGAGGGGGTTCCCCCTTCCCTTGCACCCACCTTGGTGTAGTGGAACTGCATGGGGTCGTCGGTGGACAGGGACACCACCAGGCCTTTGTGGAGGAACTCCCGCAGCGGGTTCTTGGAGTATTCCAGAAACAAGCTGTTATTACTGAGCGGGGACATGGCGATGGGGATCTGTGCCAGGTAGTAGAGGTACTGCAGCACCGGGCTCTGGGGGAGAGGAAGGGAAAACAGTGACGTATACCCATCACCAATTACCTGTACTGATCACCAATTACCTGTACTGATCACCAATAACTTATACTGATCACCAATTACCTGTACTGATCACCAATAACTTATACTGATCACCAATTACCTGTACTGATCACCAATAACTTATACTGATCACCAATTACCTGTACTGATCACCAATAACTTATACTGATCACCAATCACCTGTACTGATCACCAATAACTTATACTGATCACCAATAACTTATACTGATCACCAATTACCTGTACTGATCACCAATAACTTATACTGATCACCAATAACTTATACTGATCACCAATTACCTGTACTGATCACCAATAACTTATACTGATCACCAATTACCTGTACTGATCACCAATAACTTATACTGATCACCAGTGACTTTTGGTGTGTTACAGACAGATTTGACAGATTTTTGAAGCCAAAGCCAGGAACAGACCTATAAACAGAGAACAGGGCATAAAGGAAAGACTGAGATTTCTTTTCAAGTCCAGTCCTGGCTTTGGCTTCAAAAATCTGTCAGATAAATCTTTCTAAGTAAACACATCAATATATTGGTCACTAATGAATTATACTGATCCCCAAAAACTTATATTGATCCCCAATGTTCTCACAACTTGTTACAATGTACAGTGAATGAGTAGATATTTCACAGCTCCCAGCATTATGTGACTATATTACATTGGGGTACAGTGACTGAGCAGATGTACTACAGCTCCCAGCACTATGTGACTATATTACATTGGGGTACAGTGACTGAGCAGATGTACTACAGCTCCCAGCATTATGTGACTATATTACATTGGGGTACAGTGACTGAGCAGATGTACTACAGCTCCCAGCACTATGTGACTATATTACATTGGGGTACAGTGACTGAGCAGATGTACTACAGCTCCCAGCATTATGTGACTATATTACATTGGGGTACAGTGACAGGAGACGTACTACAGCTCCCAGCACTATGTGACTATATGATGAGGAAGCCGTGTTTTACCTTTTTGAGATTTAATCCATGAGAAATATTATCAGCGGTTATAAAAGCCGAAACCAGGTGAGTGATGGAGCCGGCTTCTCCGCAGTGCGGCCGGAACAGGAAGGTGCTCATCCCCCGCTCCCTGAGAGCAAAGACACCCAAAGGTCAGTCACCGCAATCCCCCCACACCAGCAATAACATTGGGGTCCCAGCCCCTGCTACATAGGGGCACATACTAATAACATTGGGGTCCCAGCCCCTGCTACATAGAGGCACATACTACTAACATTGGGGTCACAGCCCCTGCTACATGGGGGTCACATACTAATAACATTGGGGTCCCGGATCCTGCTACATCGGGGGCACATACTACTAACATTGGGGTCCCAGACCCTGCTACATGGGGGCACATACTACTAACATTGGGGTCCCAGACCCTGCTACATGGGGGCACATACTAATAACATTGGGGTCCCAGCCCCTGCTACATGGGGGTCACATACTAATAACATTGGGGTCCCAGCTCTTGGTACATGGGGGTCACATACTACTAACATTGGGGTCCCAGCCCCTGCTACATGGGGGTCACATACTACTAACATTGGGGTCCCAGCTCCCGCTACATGGGGGTCACATGCTAATAACACTGGGGTCCCAGCCCCTGATACATGGGGTCACATACTAATAACATTGGGGTCCCAGCTCGTGATATATGGGGGGTCACATACTAATAACATTGGGGTCCCAGCCCCTGCTACATGGGGGTCACATACTAATAACATTGGGGTCCCAGCCCCTGCTACATGGGGGTCACATACTACTAACATTGGGGTCCCAGCTCCTGGTACATGGGGGTCACATACTAATAACATTGGGGTCCCAGCTCTTGGTACATGGGGGTCACATACTACTAACATTGGGGTCCCAGCCCCTGATACATGGGGGTCACATACTAATAACATTGGGGTCCCAGACCCTGCTACATGGGGGTCACATACTACTAACATTGGGGTCCCAGCCCCTGCTACATGGGGGTCACATACTAATAACATTGGGGTCCCAGCTCCTGCTACATGGGGGTCACATACTACTAACATTGGGGTCCCAGCCCCTGCTACATGGGGGTCACATACTAATAACATTGGGGTCCCAGCTCCCGCTACATGGGGGTCACATACTAATATCATTGGGGTCCCAGCTCCTGCTACATGGGGGTCACATACTAATAACATTGGGGTCCCAGCTCCTGCTACATGGGGGTCACATACTACTAACATTGGGGTCCCAGCCCCTGCTACATGGGGGTCACATACTACTAACATTGGGGTCCCAGCTCTTGGTACATGGGGGTCACATGCTAATAACATTGGGGTCCCAGCCCCTGATACATGGGGTCACATACTAATAACATTGGGGTCCCAGTCCCTGCTACATGGGGGTCACATACTAATAACATTGGAGTCCCAGCCCCTGCTACATGGGGGTCACATACTACTAACATTGGGGTACCAGCCCCTGCTACATGGGGGTCACATACTAATAACATTGGGGTCCCAGACCCTGCTACATGGGGGCACATACTAATAACATTGGGGTCCCAGCCCCTGCTACATGGGGGTCACATACTAATAACATTGGGGTCCCAGCTCTTGGTACATGGGGGTCACATACTACTAACATTGGGGTCCCAGCCACTGCTACATGAGGGTCACATACTAATAACATTGGAGTCCCAGCCCCTGGTACATGGGGGTCACATACTAATAACATTGGGGTCCCAGCTCCTGCTACATGGGGGTCACATACTACTAACATTGGGGTCCCAGCCCCTGCTACATGGGGGTCACATACTAATAACATTGGGGTCCCAGCTCCTCGTACATGGGGGTCACATACTACTAATATTGGGGTCCCAGCCCCTGCTACATGGGGGTCACATACTAATAACATTGGGGTCCCAGATCCTGGTACATGGGGGTCACATACTAATAACATTGGGGTCCCAGATCCTGCTACATGGGGGTCACATACTAATAACATTGGGGTCCCAGCTCCTGGTACATGGGGGCACATACTACTAACATTAGGATCCCAGATCCTGATACATGGGGGGTCACATACTACTAACATTGGGGTCCCATCTCTTGATACATGGGGGTCACATACTAATATCATTGGGGTCCCAGTCCCTGCTACATGGGGGTCACATACTAATAACATTGGGGTCCCAGATCCTGCTACATGGGGGCACATACTAATAACATTGGGGTCCCAGATCCTGCTACATGGGGGTCACATACTAATAACATTGGGGTCCCAGCTCCTGGTACATGGGGGTCACATACTAATAACATTGGGGTCCCAGCTCCTGGTACATGGGGGTCACATACTACTAACATTAGGATCCCAGATCCTGATACATGGGGGGGCACATACTAATAACATTGGGGTCCCAGCTCCTGGTACATGGGGGTCACATACTAATAACATTGGGGTCCCAGCTCCTGGTACATGGGGGTCACATACTACTAACATTAGGATCCCAGATCCTGATACATGGGGGGGCACATACTAATAACATTGGGGTCCCAGCTCCTGGTACATGGGGTCACATACTAATAACATTGGTGTCCCATCTCTTAATACAAGGGGGTTCACATACTTCTAAAATTGGGGTCCCATCTCTTAATACATGGGGGGCACATACTTCTAACATTGGGGTCCCAGCTCCTGATACATGGGGGTAACATACTAATAACATTGGGGTCCCAGCTACATGGGGGGGCACATACTTCTATCACTGGTGTCTGAGCTCCTGATACATGGGGGTCACATACTTCTAAAATTGGGGTCCCATCTCTTAATACATGGGGGGCACATACTAATAACATTGGGGTCCCAGCTCCTGATACATGGGGGTCACATACTAATAACATTGGGGTCCCAGCTCGTGATATATGGGGGGGCACATACTAATAACATTGGGGGCCCAGCCCCTGGTACATGGGGGGCACATACTAATAACATTGGGGTCCCAGCTCCTGCTACATGGCGGTCACATACTAATAACATTGGGGTCCCAGCTCCTGATACATGGGGGTCACATACTAATAACATTGGGGTCCCAGCCCCTGCTACATGGGGGTCACATACTAATAACATTGGGGTCCCAGCTCGTGATATATGGGGGGGCACATACTATTAACATTTGGGTCCCAGCTCCTGATACATGGGGGTCACATACTTATAACATTGGGGTTCCAGATCCTGGTACATGGGGGTCATATACTAATAACATTAGGGTCCCAGATCCTGGTACATGGGGGTCACATACTTATAACATTAGGGTCCCAGATCCTGATACATGGGGGTCACATACTTATAACATTGGGGTCCCAGCCCCTGATACATGGGGGTCACATACTAATAACATTGGGGGCCCAGCCCCTGGTACATGGGGGGCACATACTAATAACATTGGGGTCCCAGCCCCTGCTACATGGGGGTCACATACTACTTACATTGGGGTCCCAGCTCCTGGTACATGGGGGTCACATACTACTAACATTGGGGTCTCAGCTCCTGGTACATGGGGGTCACATACTAATAACATTGGGGTCCCAGCCTTTGGTACATGGGGGTCACATAGTAATAACATTGGGGTCCCAGTTCCTGGTACATGGGGGTCACATACTAATAACATTGGGGTCCCAGACCCTGCTACATGGGGGTCACATACTAATAACATTGGGGTCCCAGCCCCTGATACATGGGGTCACATACTAATAACATTGGGGTCCCAGCTCCTGCTACATGGGGGTCACATACTAATAACATTGGGGTCCCCGCTCGTGATAAATGGGGGGCACATACTAATAACATTGGGGTCACATACTAATAACATTGGGGTCCCAGCTCGTGATACATGGGGGTCACATACTAATAACATTGGGGTCCCAGCCCC
The DNA here is from genome assembly GCF_027789765.1 of Dendropsophus ebraccatus. Taxonomy (NCBI): domain Eukaryota; kingdom Metazoa; phylum Chordata; class Amphibia; order Anura; family Hylidae; genus Dendropsophus; species Dendropsophus ebraccatus. Next base: position 6,268,003 of record NC_091457.1, on the reverse strand, counting down.
TGCTACATGGGGGTCACATACTAATAACATTGGGGTCCCAGTTCCTGGTACATGGGGGGTCACATACTAATAACATTGGGGTCCCAGCCCCTGCTACATGGGGGGGTACATACTACTAACATTGGGGTCCCAGCCCCTGCTACATGGGGGTCACATACTAATAACATTGGGGTCCCAGCTCCTGGTACATGGGGGCACATACTAATAACATTGGGGTCCCAGCTCCTGATACATGGGGGTCACATACTAATAACATTGGGGTCCCAGCTTCTGCTACATGGGGGTCACATACTACTAACATTGGGGTCCCAGCCCCTGATACATAGAGGCACATACTAATAACATTGGGGTCCCAGATCCTGCTACATGGGGGGCACATACTAATAACATTGGGGTCCCAGCCCCTGATACATGGGGGCACATACTAACATTGGGGTCCCAGCTCCTGCTACATGGGGGTCACATACTAATAACATTGGGGTCCCAGCCCCTGCTACATGGGGGTCACATACTAATAACATTGGGGTCCCAGCCCCTGCTACATAGGGGTCACATACTAATAACATTGGGGTCACATACTAATAACATTGGGGTCCCAGCCCCTGCTACATGGGGGTCACATACTAATAACATTGGGGTCCCAGTTCCTGGTACATGGGGGGTCACATACTAATAACATTGGGGTCCCCGCTCGTGATAAATGGGGGACACATACTAATAACATTGGGGTCACATACTAATAACATTGGGGTCCCAGTTCCTGGTACATGGGGGGTCACATACTAATAACATTGGGGTCCCAGTTCCTGGTACATGGGGGTCCCCCTCAATCTGTCTTCCTGGGGGTCACTTACTTGCGGAGGTTGTTGAGCAGCATGATGTTGGCGTACATATAATACAGGTAGTAACTGTACGGGGGGTTCTGCTCGTGCGTCCACTTGTCGGGGGTCGGACTCTTGTCTGAGAACATGTGATCATTGTGTTTGGATTCGTCATCCACGCTGTCGAATCCGGTGACCTGCAAGTACAAATGGTGTGAGGGTTAAAACTACAAACAAACAACTAAAGTGCCTAAATAAACAAAGGGGTCCAGGGTTAATTTAAACAAATAACACACTGGCGCAAAGGGCCATTGGCCCAAGAGACCCCGGATCACCCCTTGAAAACTATGTCTAAAACTTAACTTTTAATGAATATTATTATAAAGTCAAAAGCACCATGAAAAAGTTAAAATCACTCTCCCACAGAACACTAATATATATACTGTAGTCCACAATCAGTGGTACTCTAATCTACCCAGATAGCTGCAGACTACTGGGATAAAGTAACTGTGGGAGTAGCAAATAAAAATTTAACACACCGCCACCACAACTAGTTTCACCCCTGAACGGGGCGTCTTCAGGTGTAGGGCAAATGGCGGTGACCCCTGGTGTGGTTTAATCTTTTGTAAGTTCCGTTTATGACGTAAGTTAGGGTAAGCACATGTCAAGGTCCAATAGCGGATGAGATAACAATTATACACCTGTGCCTCAGGTAAGCTAACCACTTACCTGATCCCACGTAGTCTAAACTGCGCCGTATCTCCGGCCAATCGTCAGCCCGTCACCAATCTACCAACCAGCGGCCTGGCGATTTCCGCCAATCACGACTGGTGGAGCTACGTCATTATTATGTTCCGTCGTCGCTCTATTATGACAGCTACGGCACAGGGCAAACAGCGCATGCGCCCGAACTTAGGCTCAAAAGACATCTTCTCTCTAAACAGCGCAAGCGCCCGGACTTAGATTCAAAATGATATCCTCTATAAGGCGCATGCGTGTGAAAACCTAAGCAATACATACTACTAGGCATAACCTCAGTTCTAAATAATAAGAATTAACTTACACATAAAAAATCACTAGTGGCAAAAAGTACTTATATGTAACACCCCATTTACTTGTTTACAGTGCATGCATAATAACCATAATGTATATAACTGATCTTAAAATGTATAGGATGCACATATAGAGAGGGCATTGTCACAATCAACTAATAAACTGTACATATGTAAATACATTATAAACTGATAGATGGACAAGCCTAACAATCATAGAAGTCTTCTCATCATATATATATAGACGAAATTTCGACCAACCACCACTAACAGGCTCTAATACATCCATTATTATAAATTAACACTAACCCAACATGATTATAGAATTTAAGATTCAAAATCCATATCTGAGTAGACAAACCTGCAGAGGGGAAGGTACTGGACAAATGCCCCCCTATATCCATATAGACTAAACTCTCAGACTGTACCAGCAATTATAATCGCCTTGTACAATCTACACGCCACCATTATGTATCTACTTCACTGATATCTACTAAAGTTATAAATTAAACCAAACGGAGAAACAAAAAAACACAAAAAACACCAAAAGTAATAATTCACAGGTGCTAGAATAGGTATGGCTAGAACACTGATAAATAGACTTATTATTACAAAAAAGCAGCATAGGAGAAACCCTCATTAAGACCATTCGGGTTGAGACTAGAGAGGCGAAATATCCATCTCGCCTCTTCACGGAGCAGTTGTTGGTCCAAGTTCCCCTTGCGTTCTCCTAACCTCATGTGACAAATGCCCCATACTTGTAGATGTTTAAAATCACCGTTATGAAAGGTATGTATATGTCGTGATAGTGGTGTGTCTTGTGACGTTCGAATACAACTAAGATGTTTAGAGATTCGTCTTCTCAGTTCCTGAATTGTCTTGCCAATATAGAGTTTATTACAGCTGCATCTTATTGCATACACCACTCCTCTTGTGCTGCAATTAATAAATTGCCTAATTTGGTAGATCTTTCCATCAGTTGGATTTGTAAAATCTTGTGTCTTAATCATGTATTGGCAAAAACTGCAATGTCCACATGGATATGACCCCACCACACTCGGGCCTCTGATGACATGATCACTTGTATGATGACTATGGACCAATAGGTCACGCAGATTTCTGCCCCGACGGTAAGTAATATTCGGTCCTTCACCCACCACTTCCTTAAGGTCATCATCTAGTACTAGGATCCCCCAGTACTTTCGCAATATTTTCCTAATCTCCACTGCATCTGAATCGTAGGTCCCTATACATCTAATAGTTTTCACAATGTTGGATCTAACTGTGGTGTCCGCAAGAAGGGAGGCACGATCACTCTGGCACGCCCTATGGTAAGCCTTCTTCAGAGGTTTCCTTGGGTAGCCGCGTGATAAGAAGCGATCCTTCAAATTTTTACATTCACGTTGAAAATCTTGTTCATTGGAACAATTTCTTTTAGCACGTAGATATTGCCCTGTCGGTATACCGTTTTTCAACGGGACAGGGTGCCAGCTAGTCCAGTGTAGTAGATTGTTGGTTGCAGTGGGTTTGCGGAAAATATCAGTCTGTATGTTCAGATTATCGTCGATACTTATCGTGATGTCCAAAAAATTGATGGATTTCTTCTGGATTTCATGTGTAAAATGCATACCCAAATCGTTTTTATTTAGTATATCCACAAAGTCCTCAAACAGTTCGCGTTCCCCCTCCCACAAAATCAAAATGTCATCAATAAACCGCCCCCAAAACAAAATGTGACTAGTGAAAAAACTAAAATCATCATTAAACACGTGAAAGTACTCCCACCACCCCAAAAATAAATTGGCGTAAGTGGGTGCACATGTGCTACCCATCGCGGTCCCTCTCTTTTGAAAATAATAAGTGCCATCAAACAGAAAATAATTATGTGTTAACACAAATCGTAACAGTGCCAACACAAAAGTGTTATGCGTGTCCAAGTGTCTACTTCTTGTGCTAAGAAAATGTGACACCGCCTCTAGGCCTAAGTGATGCTGAATATTGGTGTAGAGTGATTCTACATCCAAACTTGCAAGATAAGTCGTGCTCGAGACTGTGAGATTTGTGATTTTCAGAACAGTGTCCTTTGTGTCTCGTAGATAAGAGGGGAGGGAGGTGACGAACTGCATGAGGACCCTGTCCACATATGTACTGGCTCCCTGTGTAAGGCTGTCATTGCCAGATACAATTGGACGACCACGGATGGGATTTACTTGTTTATGCACTTTTGGCAGAGCATAAAAAGTGGCGATGGTGGGTTGTGAATTGAAGATAAATTTATATTCTTCCTCAGTGATGACTTTGGAAATTCTGGCATCATCCAATAGGATTTTTAACTCTTGTAGATAAAGGGCAGTAGGGTCAGAGCTAAGTGTGGTATACGTACAAGTGTCGTCCAACAAAGTCTTGACCATTTTAACATATACATCCTTGTCCATGGCTACAATATAACCCCCTTTATCAGAGGGTTTAAGTATCAAATTAGTATTAGACCTCAAATCCTCAAGAGCCAATTGTTCAGAGTGAGTAAGATTACTGTATTCTCTCTCTTTTCTCATAGGTAATTTTTTTAAATCCTCAGTGACCAAAGCCAAAAACGTTTCTAAATTCGGGTACATTGTAAAATTAGGTGTAAATCTCGATCTAGGTTTAAGATCAGTCTGGGGAAGTGGGATTTGTGGACTTTCATTTTCACTAAGAAGGTCCACCAGTATGTCATGTGCCTCACGTTCCTGCCGTATGAATGTTCTTCCATCACGTTGACGCTGTAGGTGCCATTTATGCAAGGCCAGTTTCCTTACAAAGAGGTTTACATCCTTCACCCAGTTAAAAGTGTCTCTCCTTGGAGTGGGAGTGAAAGATAAACCCTTCCTCAAGACTTTTATTTGGTCATCAGAAAATATATATGAGGAGAGATTGTAAATTTGTAAAGATGGGTTCGACCTATCTCCTATGGGGCTCGATCCTTCTGCGGTCGTGGTGGCAAACTCACCCCTAAAAAAGGGGAAGCTGAAAAAGGGAATGACACTGGATTGGGGACCTGACTGGACATATTGACATTGTTTATCTGTGATGTAAGAGAGGTTGGGACATGATTCATCTGAGATGGCAAAGAAGTTGGGGCATAGTCCATAGTTGTCACATTGGACATGCCATGCTGCACATATGAGGAGGATGAAGAGCCCGAGGGTCCTAAGTTGTGATTTATGCTTGGCATAGATCCTTGATTTAGAGGGGCATTGCATGGTGGCAACGGTCGTGCGATATTAGTTGAGTGCGTAGTGTTTGCAGATGAAGTATGCCTAAAGGATCCTGCGTTCGTCACTGGTCTTTTCCTATGTTGAGAAGGACCAGGTTTATAATATCTGTTTTTACGCTTAGTGCCAAGACGATTTGGTCCCTCTAAGTCTGATCCAGATTCCTCCTGGCCTGAGGTCTCCGACTCAGAAACGTATTTCGGCTTAAAAAAGTTACCACTTTTTTTCTTGTAATTATAAACCTGATTATTCTCGAAGTCTTGCCAGTCTCTAACGTATTTACGGTGTTTTTTATCTTTAATTTCACTCTTGAAACTTTCAAGATTTTTTTGTAACTTGGACTCGAGACTGGCAAACTCCGAGTTGGTAGAGAAGCCCCTAATTTCCAAAATCTCTTTATTAAGCTGTTCTTGTATTTTGTTGTAATGTACTCGCTCGTACTCCAACAGATACTTAATCATGCGGAGCGAATTTTCTGTAAGGAGTTTCTCCCACCCCTGTATAAAAGCAGTATCCTCTTTGTGAGAATTAGGAAAAATCGGGATTCTCAAACCCCTATAGACAATCTTCTTTTGTAAATAATGCTCAAGACTCGCCACCTCCCACCACGATTTAATTTGGGATTTATACGTCTTAGTTAGATTTCTAAAAGCTGCGTGTATATCAAACTGATTTAAAGGTAAACTTTCGGTGGTAAACACCTGAGAAGCCTCTGTCATAAGACTGTCAGTGTTACAGTTCTGTGATAGAAACCCCGCCATAATGCGGGTAACTGGCACACACGGGCATAGGGACTAAACCCCACTTAAATACAAACAAACAACTAAAGTGCCTAAATAAACAAAGGGGTCCAGGGTTAATTTAAACAAATAACACACTGGCGCAAAGGGCCATTGGCCCAAGAGACCCCGGATCACCCCTTGAAAACTATGTCTAAAACTTAACTTTTAATGAATATTATTATAAAGTCAAAAGCACCATGAAGCACCATTCTATATGTGCATCCTATACATTTTAAGATCAGTTATATACATTATGGTTATTATGCATGCACTGTAAACAAGTAAATGGGGTGTTACATATAAGTACTTTTTGCCACTAGTGATTTTTTATGTGTAAGTTAATTCTTATTATTTAGAACTGAGGTTATGCCTAGTAGTATGTATTGCTTAGGTTTTCACACGCATGCGCCTTATAGAGGATATCATTTTGTATCTAAGTCCGGGCGCTTGCGCTGTTTAGAGAGAAGATGTCTTTTGAGCCTAAGTTCGGGCGCATGCGCTGTTTGCCCTGTGCCGTAGCTGTCATAATAGAGCGACGACGGAACATAATAATGACGTAGCTCCACCAGTCGTGATTGGCGGAAATCGCCAGGCCGCTGGTTGGTAGATTGGTGACGGGCTGACGATTGGCCGGAGATACGGCGCAGTTTAGACTACGTGGGATCAGGTAAGTGGTTAGCTTACCTGAGGCACAGGTGTATAATTGTTATCTCATCCGCTATTGGACCTTGACATGTGCTTACCCTAACTTACGTCATAAACGGAACTTACAAAAGATCAAACCACACCAGGGGTCACCGCCATTTGCCCTACACCTGAAGACGCCCCGTTCAGGGGTGAAACTAGTTGTGGTGGCGGTGTGTTAAATTTTTATTTGCTACTCCCACAGTTACTTTATCCCAGTAGTCTGCAGCTATCTGGGTAGATTAGAGTACCACTGATTGTGGACTACAGTATATATATTAGTGTTCTGTGGGAGAGTGATTTTAACTTTTTCATGGTGCTTTTGACTTTATAATAATATTCATTAAAAGTTAAGTTTTAGACATAGTTTTCAAGGGGTGATCCGGGGTCTCTTGGGCCAATGGCCCTTTGCGCCAGAGGGTTAAAACTACTACACCCTGTGGTCACATGTAAAAGATGTAAGGATTTTGGTCACATGACCTTTACACAGACCTTCTTTCTGAAGGGTGTCCCAGGATTATGCTTTTTCTTGGTTACCTTTACAGGGATTAGTTCTAAGTCCAACCCTCTCACCCCAGAGAGCTGGAACATTTTAGTTATTCCTGACTAGACCAGGGAAAACATCCACCTCTGTATCCTACTGTTTGCTAAACCCCATACACAGCCAGTTCCCAGTAACATCTATATTAAGGGGGTAGTTCACCCGCAATTTTTTTTCTTTCAAATCAACAAATCAACTAAAAAACTAGTCTTCCAGTACGTATCAGCTGTTGTATGTCCTGCAGGAAGCGGTGTATTCTTTCTAGTCTGACACAGTGCTCTCTGCTGCCACCTCTGTCCATGTCAGGAACTGTCCAGAGCAGCAGCAAATCCCCATAGAAAACCTCTCTTGCTTTCCAGAATGAAGAGAATACCACTTCTTGCATGACATACAGCAGCTGTGAGTACTGTAGTTTTGTGAACTTCCCCTTTAAACAAATAATCAAAGACTTGTATGCTATAAAGTCTGGGAGGCTTCATCTAAGACTGCCTTCAGCCCACACTTAGAGGACTCTTCTTCAAATAACCCTTTCCTAATCCAGGCGGGGAAACCTGGCAAGACAAGAGAGGGTAAAGCTGTACAAGGACTCTCAGGCAGGGAAACCTGGCAAGACAAGAGAGGGTAAAGCTGTACAAGGACTCTCAGGCAGGGAAACCTAGCAAGACAAGAGAGGGTAAAGCTGTACAAGGACTCTCAGGCAGGGAAACCTGGCAAGACAAGAGAGGGGAAAGCTGTACAAGGACTCTCAGGCAGGGAAACCTGGCAAGACTAAAGAGGGGAAAGCTGTACAAAGACTCTCTTGCTACACTTAACCCTCTGTGGGCTTCCAGCAGAATAAGCACCGCTCATCATTCCTGTGGGTACTATAGAGTCGATCATATTGAATACACACAATACATAGGGGCGATATCAATGGATGTGCGCAATGGGGGGATGGCATGACTCCCCCTCTTACTTACATAGTTGAGAAACAGATACAGCTCCTTGTGATCTGAAGGGTTGATCGTCGCCTCAAACAGCGGCATGAAGATATTCTCTAACATTTTGCCGAAATCCGGAAGGATCTTCTTGGATCTGAAAATATCGCTGAAATAGAGAAAGTCGAGAATTGACTATTATTATCGGTGTGATAATGTGAAGAGAATAATAAGACGTAATCGCTGCTCCTACAATTCCACATTTATATGTCACTGACGGAAAGTTGGGTTTTTTGATCCTATGAAAACTGTATTTGCAGTACTTCACCTCTACCACCAGAGGGCAGCAGACACCGTAACTTCAATGGGAAATAATGGGAAAATGTTTACAACCTGTGAGTGCTCAGCAGAGTCTCAGGGCGTCAGTGGGCACCGGATCTGCTCAGCTCTTCCTAATGTTAATGGTCCAGAGAGACTCCTGTTTATTGAGATTGCATTAGGTTTCCCGACCACGGGAAGTATAAAGTGATTACTCCCTGCAATTAGGCCCCGCCTGTAACCAGAAGGACCGCAGAGACCCCAGGATCCTGATCAACAACCCAATATACAGTGTATAAAGGGGAACCCCAGCAACAGGCATCTGCATTGGAGGGGTACGTGAGCTGAGACCCCCAGATCCTGATCAACAAGATACAGTGTATAAAGGGGAACCCCAGCATCTGCATTGTAGGGGTACGTAAGCTGAGACCCCCAGATCCTCATCAACAACCCAATATACAGTGTATAAAGGGGAACCCCAGCAACAGACATCTGCATTGGAGGGGTACGTAAGCTGAGACCCCTGAATCCTGATCAACAATATAGAGTGTATAAAGGGGAACCCCAGCATCTGCATTGTAGGGGTACATAAGCTGAGACCCCCAGATCCTCATCAACAACCCAATATACAGTGTATAAAGGGGAACCCCAGCAACAGACATCTGCATTGGAGGGGTACATGAGCTGAAACCCCTGAATCCTGATCAACAATATACAGTGTATAAAGGTTAACCCCAGCATCTGCATTGGAGGGGTACGTGAGCTGAGACCCCTGAATCCTGATCAATATAGAGTGTATAAAGGGGAACCCCAGCATCTGCATTGGAGGGGTATGTAAGCAGAGACCCCCAGATCATGATCAACAACCCAATATATACAGTGTATAAAGGGGAACCCCAGCATCTGCACTGGAGGAGTATATGAGCAGGGTCCCCCACTACTAAGAGGGTCTATAGATTACATACAAATAACCGCATTGCACTGGAAAGCAGGAGAGTTTTGAGTGCAGCTCTGGGTGTGACTGGAGTATAAGATACGCTGCGACTATATAAACTGGGAAAAGTTCTAATAAGTTTGTAGAAAGTTCCGGGCTGAGAGCAGGAAGGTCGGATACAATGGTGGATGGATCCATGTGGGACTTACAAGATGCGGGGGACCTGGATGATCCAGCGCACGTGGGGGGAGTAGACCTTGTGCTTGATGAACCACTTGGCCAGGATGTCCCACTCGTCGGGGGAGCGGCCGTAGATGGACAGCCGGGGCTCCGTGTACTGGTACTTGCTCTCCTCCAGCTCTCGGGCCACCTCCTGGACGGACAGAAAGGACACGAGTCTGACGGGGGGAAGACCTCTCCAGCATACAGACCAATTGTTATACAGAACTAGGACAACCAGAAACAGCGCCCCCCATCTGTCTATAGGTTGTGTGCGGTACTGCAGCTCTATAGAAGTGAATAGAACCTACTGCAATACCGCACACAACCTGCAGACATGTGGGGGCGCTGTATATAGTGGTGATGTATAGTTCCTGTACCTTGATAATCCGAGCGAAGTACTCCCCATCTAAATAGTTCTCCGTCTTCAGATAGAGGTCTCTCAGCTCGCTCGCCCCCACCGGGTTATACTTGGCGTTGAACTTATCGAAGCGGTGAAAGGTTTGTCGCCCCTGCGGATCAGAGGATGAGTCTGTTATTACACCGACGCATCATGAAGTCCCCAGTGATAACCAACATGGCCGCCACTACAACTCCCAGCTGTCCTAGAGGGTATCTGCCTCACTATATACAGAACCGACCACCCCGGGGGGAGCCGTAATGGCAGCCATAGGGGTCATCGCCCCGGTCTCCCAGAAACAAATATTTACAAATGGAGTTTCCATGACAACGGCGGAAGACCCTTATAAAAGTTCAGGCTACAATTATAATCAGCGGGAATCGGACTTTATTAGACTGAATCTTTTTATAGAATTGGGATTTTCCATGAGAAAATAGAAACTGACGTGTATAAACAGGAAAAGCCTACGATGTCCCAGCAGCTGTTACCCCACCATGTTCCTCCCCTGTGCTACAATGATGGACCATTAAAGGGGAACTCCAGTGGGAAAAAAATTATTACGAGTCAACTGTTGTCAGAAAGTTCTACAGATTTTATATTTACTTCAATGTAAAAATCTTCAATCTTCCACTACTTATCAGCTGCTGTATGTCCTGCAGGAAGTGATGTATTCTCTCCAGTCTGCTGCCATCTCTGTCCATGTCAGGAACTGTCCAGAGCAGGAGAGGTTTTCTATGGGGATTTGCTGCTGCTCTGGACAGTTCCTGACATGGACAGAGGTGGCGGCAGAGAGCACTATGTCAGACTGGAAAGAATACACCACTTCCTGCAGGATAAACAGCAGCTGATAAGTACTGGAAGACTGGAGAATTTTTTTTAAATAGAAGTAATTTACAAATCTATATAACTTTCAGACACCTGTTGATTTAAAACAAAAAAAATAATCACCAGAGTTCCCCTTTAACATTGTGTTCTGACTTATTATCTCACGCTGTCAGATCTTTGGTGCATGACGTGACCTGTTGTCTGGGATTCCGGATTTATCTCAGAGCTCTGACAGTTCTTGGACTTCTCTAGAGTTTATTATCTCGGAGCTGTGACGGATCTCGGACGTATTATCTGGGATCTCAGCTATAGGAACCGGCGAGGGTCCTGCCCTATCACCTCAGATAGCAGATACAGCTCAGCTTACTATTTTGTTTGGTTGATCTTAAGGGTTTTCTATAAATATCCTACGACGTGTGACTGATATCGGGTATTTGTGCCGAAAGTCTCCGCAACAACCCAGATCCCTTCTTCATGAAAGAACTGAAGAGTTGTCAATAACTCCATCCTACCGCATGGACATCCAGAGAGTCTACCGTCAGGTCGTACGGATCCATTTTAAGACTCTCGAATAATTCCTTGAGGGTCATCTTCTTCCCTTTCTTCTCGGCCACCACCCGGTCGGACTCTGTGCGGTACGTGTGCTTGATAAAGCGGAGCAGATGCTTCTGGTTCATACAGGCGGCGGCATGGATGTGGGTGTCCACCTAAACATAGAGGACAACAGATGGTCAGTTGTCCTGTGAGTTGTCCATTATACCAGAACCAAATTATACAGGTCAAAATTGGGTCAACAATACGCAGATGTCCATGGTCAGACCAAGCGTGAAGATCCATGGTCAGCATGGATACCAAGTGTATAGGTGTCCATATACCTTTAATAGCTGTTGGCCGAAAAGCCATTCTTCCCAATTCCCCTATACACATACATGCAACCTTATGTCCTTTCCAGAGTCCTTTGCCCAAGTCTGGACTCCTTTGTCCACTTTCCAGACTCCTCTGCTACCTCCCTCCCCCCGTCATCCAATCCCTTGGATTGAGTTGATTTGGTTGATCTCGTGAACATCATGTACAAAAGATCTAAGCCAAAGGCCCATTGAGACAAGCTATTGGCGCTCGCGGAATTAAAGAAGAAATGGGGCCCCTTAGTCGGGAGCCCACCTCCTATGAATCAGGGAAAGCAACCACTGCACAAGAGGGAGTCCATTGGTTTCAATGGATTCCATTATGTCTGGGTCAGCCTGTGGTCCCCTTAGTAGTAGATGTCTAGTGCCCATGCATTACATGGGGGTCCACTGGTTTTTAATGGGTACCTGGGTCACCTTGTGGTCCCCTTGGTAGAAGATTACATGAGAGTCCATTGGATTTAATGGATGCCATGACATCTAGGTCATCCTTTGGTTTTACTGGAGACCATGATGTCTGGGTCAGCCTGCGGTCCCATTGGTAGAAGATTACATGAGAGTCCATTGGATTTAATGGATGCCATGACATCCAGGTCATCCTGTGGTTTTTAATGGAGACCATGATGTCTGGGTCAGCCTGCAGTCCCCTTGGTAGTAGATGACAGGAGTCCACTAGTTTTAATGGAACCCTGTGGTTCCCTTGGCAGTATCAGCCCATCCGCAGTGAATGACCCTTACACTACATCATACGTATACCTTCCTGACGTTATAGAAGTCACGGTGAGGGACACTTTTTAGCTCCTTCAGCTCCGACATCTCGTTGAGCATCTCGTGGAGGTTAAACTTGGATCCCAAGAAGTTGAGTCGGCGGTGACAGTAGGTTTTCCTGTGGGAAAGATTGATAAAGATAATAAGGATTGCGGTTGTTATTTATATATCTGGCAGAACGAAGCGATGACATCACAGCCACGAACACCGGGTCCGTCTCTCAGCCGCAATCTATATCTGTAGCTATCTCTGACCGCTCGCTATTTGGCGGTAATGTCATCCCCATAAAGTGGTCAGTGCAAAAACAACAAGTGACCGTACTGGGTCATGTGACATTAACCTTGTCCTGTCTCATCTGCAAGTAAACCACCAGTGAGGACAATGAGGTCATCAGGATAGATCTAAGTTGGAGGGATCTGCTGCTCTTCAATTATCACTTTTCCTAGAGATTATAAAGCTAATTTGTCCACAATAGACATCTCTGGAATGTCCTTGTCATGGATGACGGCTGCCATGTTCACCATTATTTTCTTACACGCCTGCGGTATGTAGCAGAGACGCCTCACCAGCTATGTATTCATCTCTTCATTATACCCAGTCTTGGGCAGATCCAAACATTTCCAGACAAAACCAGAAGGACCGGTTCAAGAACCTTTATAATTTGAAGGAATGCTGGCCAGCACAATGTGTCATAGCTAGATAATAACTCCCAGGCTCCCAGCCTCCTGCCTCTACCCTCCCTCTGTCAATACCATGTGCCGGCATGTTACATGAGAAGTTGGTTAAATCTTTATGTTTCCTCTCTGAGTTGTGTAACTTTTTTTTTGTAAACAATGGCACAGATTCCACCATTTTTTGACCTCTCGCAGTTGAAAGTAACATGTTGCCTTTGGCTATAGTCAATCTAAGATTAATCTTGCTAATTTATATCTAATTCAGTCAGACACTAAACAATTATTTACCCAAAACCAACCAACTCCTCACTCAACCAACTCTTTAGCCAACTTAATAACTAAGTAATCACTATCTACTCAACTACTTGAACCAACTAACCAACCAACTGTTCCCTCACTCAACTCTTCATCCAACTAAATAAATAACCACCATCTACTCAACTACTTCTTCAACCAACCAACCAACCAACCAACTCTTCATCCAACTAAATAAATAAGTTACCACCATCCACTCAACTACTTCTTCAACCAATCAATCAATCAATCAATCAATCAATCAACTCTTCCCTCAATCAACCCTTCATCCAACTAAATAAAGAACCACCATCTACTCAACTACTTCTTCAACCAACCAACCAACCAACTCTTCATCCAACTAAATAAATAAGTTACCACCATCCACTCAACTACTTCTTCAACCAACCAATCAATCAATCAATCAATCAATCAATCAATCAACTCTTCCCTCAATCAACCCTTCATCCAACTAAATAAATAACCACCATCTACTCAACTACTTCTTCAACCAACCAATCAATCAATCAATCAACTCTTCCCTCAATCAACTCTTCATCCAACTAAATAAAGAACCACCATCTACTCAACTACTTCTTCAACCAACCAACCAACCAACCAACCAACCAACCAACCAACCAACCAACTCTTCCCTCAATCACCTCTTCACTCAACTAAAAAACTAAGTAACCACCTTACACACAATTACCTCTTCATTAGAGATGAGTGAACCGGGAACCGGTTCGCTCATCTCTACTCTTCATCTAACCAACCAACTCTATACTTAACTTAATCTTTAGCTGACTAAATAACCAAGGAACCATCTTCCAGTCAACTATTTCTTCAACCAACCAACTCTTCACTCAACCAAATCTCTATCCAACCAAACAACTATGGGCCCTATTACACGGAGCGATAATCGGTCGAATATTCGGTCAATGTGCTTAGTGTAATAGAGATAACAATCAGCCGATAAAATGATCATCCACTGATCGTTGCTTTAGGCCCAAGCTAACATCATTGGCTGCTGACCACATATCACTACGCGTAATAGCTACTTGTAACAGCATTGCGCGGCCGGTAGCTGACGATTCTGCAAACAGCTCCAGGGCTCCTCCTGCGGTCTGCTTCTTTCCAGATTGGCACTCGTTTACAGTATTAATCGGGCCCCCATGGGCCTGTGTGATAGGACCCTAACTAACCAACCAACCAACCCCTTACTCAACCAACTTTTCATCAAACTAAATAACCAACCAAACAACCAACCAACAACCCTCAACTAAAAGGCCCTATATGCTGGTTGTCTCTGTGATGGGCAGTTGTTTACATAGCCTTTTCAAGGCTCGACCAGTCATGCAACCAGGCCTCATGAGTAATCACTGGATTGTTGGTGTAGCCTAAAACAACGATAAAAATAGGTCCAGAGCAACGATAAAAATAGGTCCAGGTCTTATAAAGCGATCAACGATTTCTCGTTGGGTTGTTAATCGTTACTGCATTTCAACAGAATGATTATCATTTAGATTCGAACGATTTAACGAAAATTTGAACGATAATCATCTGGTGGAATAGGGCCCTAAGGGTACGCAGATCATCGTTCTGTGTAAGAAAGACAACAATCATCAGCTGATCGTGTCTTTAGGTCCTGACCTAAAATCATCGCACATCGCTACAAGAAGAAGCTCCGGGGAACATGGAGAAGATCGGGCGACACTGCAAAGCGTGGACAGTTAATGTATGAACTTTATTACACTTGTAAAGCTAGGGCTGCATGGACATCGCTAACGGTCTCCGTGCAGCCTTTGCTGTAATAGGCTCAGTAAACAAACGCGTGTTTACTATATTGATCGGGCCGTGTAATACAGCCCTGACTCTTCATCTACTTAATGAATTAACCTTTTATCCAACCAAAGAGTCAACCAACTCTTCACTAATCCAACTTTTCATCCAGCCAACTAACCACCTAACTCTACTCAACCAAATCTACATCTAAGAAACGAGAAAACCAATCCAGATAATCATTCAACTGTTCATCCAATCCAAAAGCCAACAATTTCTTCACTAAACCAACTCTTCCTCCAACCAACTAACCGACCAAACATTTACTCAACAATTTCTTGAACCAACTAACTAACCAATGAACCAAATTTACCCAAACAACTCTACATCCAATAAGACAACCAACACTTCACTCAACCAGTTCTTTATTCAAATAAATAATCAAACAACCATTTACTCAACCAACCAACCATCCAACCTAAACCCTTGCCTAAAGACACATGAAGGAGAAGTAGCCATCTCTCCACTGGATGGTATCACAGACTAGGGTGAGTGGTGGAGGCCCTCAAGTACTTCAGACAGTGCAGCCGCCAGGGCTTGTGACCCAAGTGTCCTTCCTATAATCTAGCCATGGGGCGAGACATCTATATGAGTACTGTGGGGGGCCCAGCCAAAGTTTGTCCCATCCTCATTTCCCATGCCAGAGGACACCTCAAAGGAAAAACAGGGGGTATCTTGTCTTTGGATAGAGTAAATACTGGTGTGACCTATTACCTGTATCCTATTTTACTTTTAGCTATGGGCTCCCCTTTCTTCAATGTGTGCACCTTGATGTTGGATAGATGGGTTGGATTATCTGTTGACTTACGTTGGGCCATCAGCAATAAGAGCCAAGATGTGACTGAGGTCGATGGTGTAAGTCTCAAGGTCGGGATATGGTAGACTCCTTGGCTGATTGTCTTTAACCATCTCCTCATTGTCGTAGATATATGGGATTCCGCCTCTCATTTTCACCACGTAATAAAGATTTGGTGGAACATTTTCTAAATTGTAGGGATCCTCATCCCCAGGGGGAGGATAAAAGACTGTAAAATAAGAAAGATAGAGATAACATAACATTCATTTATAGTCCATGATCCTCCATTGTCTACATCAAAAACTTTCCTAAACATGAAGATTTCCAGGTTTATTTATATGTTGTATTGGAAATTATTTCGATGTGTTTTGCGTCTTTGGAAGTATATGGAGGTTGGTGTTTTGGCGAAGTTTTGCCTTCCATCGGTTTGCTTATATTTCCTATTCTTAAGAAGTCATGACACTTTTAGGGTCAGCAGATATTGAGCATATATACATATGGTGGCTAGAATTGAGTATCTATGCAGTTCTGCTTGCTCTACAATGAACCCTCTCGCGATGCAGTAAACAGTTCAGGGTTCGTCTTCTTATGGGTCAATTACACATTATTCAAAAAATTGGCAAACAAAATGTCACCCCTTATACCTGGAAACACCTCATCTTCCATCCTCCAACTTTCTTCATTCATGGAGCACAAGTACTGAGCGGTGGTTCTGGGGAAGCGGTGATACGCCAGCCGGGAGTACTTCTCCCTGATCAGGAGAGCTTTGGCAAGTCGGAGTGCAGCTTGTTCATAATCATCAAGCGTTACCTGGAGTGGAGGGAAAGTTCATTAAGGCTGAAACAGTTCTTATACAATTGTCCAGTTTCATTGGTTAAAATACACTGTGGGTCTTACGTCAGGCAACACACTTTAGAGACAAAATCATGTTTGGATCAAGAACTGAGACACGTTTGGAGTGTTGTTGTTTTGTTTTTTTTGTTTGTTTTTAACAATGGTGTAGATGTCAACAATTTTTTATCCCCCCCCCCCAAAAAAAACCACAACTTTCTACTTAGCTAGTTCTTCAGCCAACTAACCAACCCTTCATTCAACCAACCAGCTCTTCACTAACCAACCAACCCTTCACCCAACAAACTAAGCAACTCTTCATCCATCCAACCAACCAACTCTTCACTAACCAAACAACCAACCCTTCACCCAACAAACTAACCGACCAACTCTTCACTAACAAACCAACAAACTAGGGGCCGTATCACATGGCGCACTATTATAAGCAGGCACAGATCTTACCAAGCACTTACCAAGCTACACAGCTTGATGATCTTGCAGCAAGAGCTGTATATATATATATATATTGTTAGTGATGTCTGTGCAACCCTAGCTGTATATAGAAAATAACATTTTTCCTTACCTTTCAAGAATCCCAGGTGTCCTACTGCCTGTTTCCCACTCACTGCAGCTCGTGCTCAGCCAATCACTGGCCAAGACGAGACAGCCGCAAGTGGGGGAACAGGTAGGAGGACACCGAGGGAGCCTGGAAAGGTAAGTAAAACTTTATTATTTTCTATATACTTTCAATGGCCACACATTCATATTATATGGAGTGCTGTGAGGATTGCAGTCAATGATTTTTAAACTAGCAGAAAGACAGAGATCAGCCAATGATCAGCTCTTTGGCTGATCGTTGTCTGTTTTACACAGAGCTAAATCTGCTCGATTCTGCATGATTGGGCAGACAACAGCCCCATTTAATAGTGCCCTAACCTTTTCTACCAACCAACTCTTCATCCAACCAACCAACCCTTCACTAACTAACCAACCAACCAACTGACTCTTCATTCATCATCCAACCAACCAACCCTTTACTAACTAACCAACCAATCAACTAACTCTTCATCCAACCAACCAACCAACCCTTCACTAACCAAGCAACCAGTCAACCAACTCTTCAACCAACCAACCAACTAATTAACCAACCACCCAACCAACCAACCAACCAATTCTTCATTTAACCAACTGTTCAACCTAATCTTTAGGCTTCAACCAACCAAGCAACCAACCAACCAATCACCTCTTCACTATACCAGCTTTTCTCAAAACCAACTCTTATTCAACTCTTCACTCTTCTTTAGCCAAACGGCTCAATTGATGATTGACCTAATCTGTGTTTATATTGGGGTATCAGGAGGAATATCGGCCACCGAGTCAGGGTTCATCCAATGGAAATGAACTACTTGAGCAATGTTCTTACCCCAGCACAGTAATCTCCACTTATGCTGACTCTCTGAAATTCGGGGACATCATACGGCACTTGAGCGGGCTGCGTTGGACCTCGTGGAATGGGAATGGTTGGTTGGACTGGCGATATGGGAGATGGAATTGGTGATACGGTAGATGGAGTCTTCCAATCATGAGGGGGCAGTTGAAGAGACAAAGATTGGGATCGAATGATCTTGAAACTTTTCTTCCTAAAACCCCCCAAAAATAAAAGTGAGATATAGGTTTGTAGCTAAATACTTGGATAATATCTCCTTTACAATGTTCTTCTTCATGTTGAGGAGACCACCAAGCCAATAGACTAATATACCAGGCAATACTCTGGGAAATAGCTATGCAAATTATGATTCTTTACCCTCATCCAGCTGTATTTTTCTGCACACAGACACTTTCCACATGATGGACTAAATGGAGACGGTCCCTTTAAGGCGACGGTGCAGCGGGGTCATTTATCAGCTCTGTAATAAGGCTATAATATCCGGACACATCTAGATGTGGTGATTACGGCGTGGCTATGTAATCATTCACCGCATGCCTCACATTCCGGCCTCTGCTCATTGTCACACTCGTGTTTGTAAAGTTATGGCAGATTTTCCATCCATCCATCTAATCTAATAGCTGACAGATCCTGTGCCTGTCCCCGTGCGGCTCACAAACACCCTGCAGATGCCATGGAGAATATCAGATGGTGCGTGCCTTCAAGTGACAAGAAACAGTCGCTGACTTCCTTAGAAAGTGCCAAGACTCTGACCACAGAGGGGAACCTCCGGGAGGGGTCACATAATAAGATGAGACAACCTCTGTATACTGTAATTGTGCCCTATTATGCTTCTGTTATACAAGGTTACTCTGAGTTTTCTTCTGTGCTGCACCCACTCTCTGGAACTCTCTCTCTCTGACACTGCCAGGCATCATAATCTCCAACCCTATATGTATATATAACATGCTATATCTTCCTGGCTTGTGGTGACCTGCACAGGATAGGGTCACAGGGTCAATAGACAAACTATAGCACAGCTCTTAAGTGTTGGCCACTAGGTGTCTCCCTTCCCTGAAATCTTCTGTCCACTGCCTGTTGTCAGGAGATATCTGTCTTTAGTAGCAGACAAAGCAGGACAGATTACAAGAAGTATGGGTGGGGATTACCATATACCCTGTTAAAAGGGTTGTCCATGGACACTTTCTTGTCTCCAGTTTGGTTGCAGGTTTTGCAACTCAGTTCCATTGAAGTGAATGGAGCTCAATCGTAAACCACACCTGACCTGTAGACAAAAGTCTTTGGTAGAAAGTGGACATGTTTTTCTAACCCTGGATAAGAGGAGGAGAGGAGGCGTGAGAAAGAGAGAAAATGTGAGATCCTGGGCCGTGTACCTGCTCCAGATAATCTGCGCTGTCCATGCAATGTAAAGGTTTTCATCTCAGCAGCAGCGGTGCTTTCTGTAATCTTTTGCCTGTTTTGCTGCTGTTTCTTTTCTATCTACTCACATAAAACATTGCAAAGCCAGTGCATCAGTAACTCCTTCTCCCCCACATGCCATCTAGTAGTATTGTATGGGATGCAAATCATCCTATAGTACAGTGTAGCCTGTTCAGTGCTTAGGGCTTGCTGTGATGCTGCTGTTTATTTCCTTTCTGCTCATACCACCTCGCTAGTGCATCAGCAACCCCTTCTCCCTCACACGCCATCTAGTAGTACTGTACTGTGTACAGTGTAGCCTGTTCAGTGCTTGCTGTGATGCTGCTGCTGTTTATTTCCTTTCTGTCCATACCACCTTGCCAGTGCATCAGTAACCTTTTCTGCCCCCATGTGCCACCAATTGTACCGCACAGTGCCAGCCTGTTCAGTGCACTTTCACTAGCACTTTGCTGTGCTGAGACGTCAGTCCTGTCCTACTGGCAAACAGCCCAGCCCTGGTCCTGCTCACTGTAATAAGGTGAATGGAACGTAGCTGTGCCCCATGGAGGGGATCAATAACAGCAATGAGAGCGCTAACATCACCTGTCACCACTCTGAAGGGTTAATCTGGTAAAACCAGTAAAAAATTAAAAACAATAGGTACACTTTATATTGCAAAGTAGGTGTATATGTATACAGGACTATATGTATATAGGTATACACTAACCACCCTATTTACGTGTCTAGTGCCAGTCTGCTGCCAAATGGATTTGCATATATTCAGATCTGAACTGATCTTAAAGCCCTATTCCACGGAACTTTTTTCGAACGATTATCGTTCATAAAATCGTTCAAACGACCGCTCGTTAACGATATTGGTTCTGTGGAATAGCTGTAAACGAGCGAACGACAACAGCGAAATCGTCGTTGAGTCGTTCACTATTTTTTTTCAACATGTCGAAAAAAAATCGTTGGTCTTTCAACAATAATTCGCTAATCTTTTAGCTGAATAAAAAATCTTTCAGTCGTTCTTGAAATGTCTACCTACATTTAAACGACCATGTAACGATGTAACGACCGCAAAAAATCGTTACACTACTGATATCGTTCACGTTCCCACACGTATTATGTGTTATCGTTCGCTTAACGAGTGCTCGTTAACAAGCACTTCGTTGGAGCGAGTCTATGAATGATAATCGTTCCGTGAAATAGGGCTACTATTCTTCTGTGAGACGAAAAACTAAGCTAGGATAAACAATGACCGTCCCAATGACCACGCTCCCTACACAGGGGTGGGGGTCATGTCTGGCACCGGCCGGGGTCATCATGGTCATCTCAGTTACAGGAGGAGTTTGGTGAAGTTTGAACTGAAGAAGAAGTAACATGTCGTTTTATGTATACAGCCCCTCTGCAGAGCCCTAACCCTTACTGTTACCATGGTCTTATCAGGATCCACTGATAGAAATCCAATTACTATTAGAGAGAACAGAATATTTGTATCTAATCATTTATTACTCCGACCCAAATTTACTGCCTCCTTCCCCATCGCGGAGTTGTCTCCCATTGATTCCTTAGGTTTATTATTACTGATCCCGGACGAGCCCCCAACTTCTGACGCCTCCCAGGATTTACATACAGTAATAGTAGCCGGGTTATCCACTATGTAAATATCAAATGATCTTGTGCAAATTATTCTGTCCCTGCATCGTATCAGACTATGAAAATATAACCGCGGCCATAAGGAGCTGGAAACTATAACAATACCAGGGAGTGGTGTCCATGCCCCTACAATGGTGCCAGGTATGCCAGCATGAACAGTACAGCCCGGTGTACCACAGGGGGGCGCTCTGCACATGTTCTCACCACCCAATAACACTGGAGGTCTTGGCTTCTACTCATTCGGGGCCCCATAGCAGTGGTGACATGTAGCTACGTCGCCATCATGGAATTTCTCTCTTTGTTTAAATTTCTATCCGGCCATTAAAACCCCTGGGAAATGTCTGTGTGGTGTATTGTAGATTCTGCACTGTATGGAGAGAAAGCTAAAAAAATTCTAAGAATGTTTTTGTTATGGGAAAATGCTGGAAATTGTGTGTTAGGTCAGTACTCTGGACAGTTCCTGACATGGACAGAGGTGGCAGCAGAGAGCACTGTGTCAGACTGGAGAGAATACACCACTTCCTGCAGGACATCATCAAATTAAATTTGTATACTATTATTATTACATAATAATAATAATAATAATAATATGAATAATAATAATAAAATAATAATAATAAAATAATAATAAAATAATATTAATAATAATCCTAAATAATAATAATAATAATAATAATAATAATAATAATAATAATAATAATAATAATAATAATAATAATTAATAATAAAATAATAATAATAATAAAATATTATTATTAATAATAATAATAATAATAATAATATTATTAATAATAATAATAATAATAATAATAATAATAATAATTATTATGATTGTAATTATTATTATTTTTATTTAGGATTATAATTATTATTATTTTTATTAATATTATTTAGGATTATTAACAAACAACAAAAACAATAAGACAATATAATATCACATGGAATCCTCCAAGCTTATTTCCTGTTAAAATCCGTGTAATTTCCGCCCCCAAAGCCGCGTCCCATTCTCTTTACCACAATACTATGGTGTGAATTTTCCTATGGCCTCATTGCATGCAGGGTGGGGTTCCCAGGACGTGGACCATTCCCATGGCCGTTCCCAATGTCCTGGTAAAATCCTCCAGCACTCAGAGTAGTAACCCAGGCGTGCACCTAAGTGAGTTAACCCTGTAGTTAACACTGCGTATCCCGCACATCCTCATAATACCAGGATTAGGCCTGGGGCCTGCGGAGCGGCCTGGCAGGATTCATTATATGGGAATTATACAGGACTGTCACCTATTATTATTATTATTATTAATTCTCCTATTGTTCCTCTTATGAATATTGTGACTATTCTATAAAGATAATATAGAACCTGTGTAACCTATAGAGGAGGCAGCTGTCCCAGCTCAGCTCCTGCCTGGTCCTGGACAAGTGACATAGAGGCCGAGCATGCCCTCATGTGTGGTGGGAGCGGAGGGAGGATGAGGGTCCGGCTCTGGACGTGGACGTGACCCTACACATAATCCTATTACAGGAGATTTACCTCCTCAGCTTATCTCACCCTGAGGGAGACAGCAAATACACTGGATTACATAGGGATAGATACACAGACACATAGCTCTGCACAGGGGCTGTATACACAAGCAGATACACTGGATTACATAGGGATAGATACACAGACACATAGCTCTGCACAGGGGCTGTATACACAAGCAGATACACTGGATTACATAGGGGTAGATACACAGACACATAGCTCTGCACAGGGGCTGTATACACAAGCAGATACACTGGATTACATAGGGATAGATACACAGACACATAGCTCTGCACAGGGGCTGTATACACAAGCAGATACACTGGATTACATAGGGATAGATACACAGACACATAGCTCTGCACAGGGGCTGTATACACAAGCAGATACACTGGATTACATAGGGATAGATACACAGTCACATAGCTCTGCACAGGGGCTGTATACACAAGCAGATATACTGGATTACATAGGGATAGATACACAGACACATTGCTCTGCACAGGGGCTGTATACACAAGCAGATACACTGGATTACATAGGGATAGATACACAGACACATAGCTCTGCACAGGGGCTGTATACACAAGCAGATACACTGGATTACATAGGGATAGATACACAGACACATAGCTCTGCACAGGGGCTGTATACACAAGCAGATACACTGGATTACATAGGGATAGATACACAGTCACATAGCTCTGCACAGGGGCTGTATACACAAGCAGATATACTGGATTACATAGGGATAGATACACAGACACATTGCTCTGCACAGGGGCTGTATACACAAGCAGATACACTGGATTACATAGGGATAGATACACAGACACATAGCTCTGCACAGGGGCTGTATACACAAGCAGATACACTGGATTACATAGGGATAGATACACAGACACATAGCTCTGCACAGGGGCTGTATAAACAAGCAGATACACTGGATTACATAGGGATAGATACACAGACACATAGCTCTGCACAGGGGCTGTATACACAAGCAGATACACTGGATTACATAGGGATAGATACACAGTCACATAGCTCTGCACAGGGGCTGTATACACAAGCAGATACACTGGATTACATAGGGAGAGATACACAGTCACATAGCTCTGCACAGGGGCTGTATACACAATACGAGAGGAGACTGCTCATCCAAACTATTGGCCGTGTTACTTCATCCTACAGTGAAGCCGTCCCGGCTATGATGTGAATGTATTGTCGGGGACATTGGATACATTGTTCGGCTATTATTGGATACATTACTATAACTTGATACACTGATACATTCAGTATCCGGGACCCATATTGTCTGTGTCACACAACCCCTATAGCCGTCATCCACACCTCACCACCTCTAAATATGGGTCCCGATGTAGATAAATGGGTCCGTCAAGGACGAGCTGAAGGTCATCAGCGAGGACTATCACCTCCTATACCGACAGAAAGTGATTACTTCAGCATTAAACCTGTTACATGGAAACCATCAGCAAGTAGGATCCTATTATTCCTTGGTGTTACCATGACAATGAGATGATTGCTGGGATCCTCCACTGATAGAGTCCTCCAGGCTGAGACACTCTTTGTAGTGATCTTCCACTCCGGCTATTAGAGGGAGGAGGGAAATGTCTACCGGCTGGGATATAGAGGATATGGATTGTTTTGATTGGATAAAACATAATATCTTAAAGGAGTTTTTCAGGATGACATAAACTTTCTTGAACAACGGCGCCACCCCTTTCCTCAGGCTGTGTGCGGTAATACAATTCAACTCCATTCACTTTAATCGAAGTGAACTGCAATACCGAACCCAAACTGAGGACAGGAGTGGCGCTGTTTCTGGATAAAGGTAGCCATGTTTTCTAAAAAAAACCCTTCAATGAGTTGTGAACTGATCACAATCACATTCCATTCACCCTTGTACACTCAGAGTACTAGGTGGTAGACAAGCTCCATCATTGCTGCTTGTTCATGGTTTCCTATCTAATATTATAGGGATAATGTGAGTATTATTAAGCTCAATGTCAGTCTGCTGCATCTACAGCCGGCGGAATATGGTCGTGTTTCCCAAGAAGTAAAAGAGACGAAACACAATTGAAATACTTTCCTAAGAAACAGTAAAAAGGAAAGATTCTGCCCAATGTGCCAAGAAGCTGTAAAACCTGCTGTAAAAAGCTTCTCCAGAACCTCAATATTACACAGTGTACATTACAACCTGCTATAACCGAGAGCCGAGCCAGGACCAACCTCTTTACAGTCTCTGCGGATTTCTGTTCTGCGATTTCCTTCTCCAGTTCTCGCTCTTTGGCCTCTTTCTGCCCAATGGGACAATCCTCCGGGACGGTGAACAGGGAGAAGGCATCTTTACTGTCCTCTTCTCGAAGGACTTTGGCGAAAACTTTCTCAGCTAGAAGTCGGACTTGTTCATCGACCTCCGAAATACTGAGACGAGGGAAGTGCCGCGGCATATCTCCTATAGGGTGAGACAAGATGGAAGAATAGTGTGATCAGATACAGATGGAGGAGAAGACAACTGCTCAATGGATTCACCAACTAGAGGGCCTATAATAGAGAAGAATATAACTGCTATAATACTGCCCCCTATATACAGGAATATAACTACTATAATACTGCCCCCTATATACAGGGATATAACTACTATAATACTGCTCCTATATACAGGGATATAACTACTATAATACTGCTCCTATATACAGGAATATACTACTATAATACTGCTCCTATATACAGGAATATAACTACTATAATACTGCTCCTATATACAGGAATATACTACTATAATACTGCTCCTATATACAGGAATATAACTACTATAATACTGCCCCTATATACAGGAATATAACTACTATAATACTGCCCCCTATATACAGGAATATAACTACTATAATACTACCTCCTATATACAGGAATATAACTACTAAAATACTGCTCCCTATATACAGGAATATAACTACTATAACACTGCCCCCTATATACAGGAATATAACTACTATAATACTGCTCCTATATACAGGAATATAACTACTGTAATACTGCTCCTATATACAGAGATATAACTACTATAATACTGCCCCCTATATACAGGAATATAACTACTATAATACTGCTCCTATATACAGGAATATACTACTATAATACTGCCCCTATATACAAGAATATAACTACTATAATACTGCTCCTATATACAGGAATATAACTACTATAATACTGCTCCTATATACAGGAATATACTACTATAATACTGCCCCTATATACAAGAATATAACTACTATAATACTGCTTCTATATACAGGAATATAACTACTATAATACTGCCCCTATATACAGGAATATAACTACTATAATACTGCTCCTATATACAGGAATATACTACTATAATACTGCCCCTATATACAAGAATATAACTACTATAATACTGCTCCCTATATACAGGAATATAACTGCTATAATACTGCTCCTATATACAGGAATATAACTACTATAATACTGCTCCTATATACAGGAATATACTACTATAATACTGCTCCTATATACAGGAATATAACTACTATAATACTGCCCCCTATATACAGGAATATAACTACTATAATACTGCTCCTATATACAGGAATATAACTACTATAATACTGCTCCTATATACAGGGATATAACTACTATAATACTGCCCCCTATATACAGGAATATAACTACTATAATACTGCCCCCTATATACAGGAATATAACTACTATAATAGTGCTCCTATATACAGGAATATAACTACTATAATACTGCTCCTATATACAGGGATATAACTACTATAATACTGCTCCTATATACAGGAATATAACTACTATAATACTGCTGCTATATACAGGGATATAACTACTATAATACTGCTCCTATATACAGGGATATAACTACTATAATACTGCTCCTATATACAGGAATATACTACTATAATACTGCTCCTATATACAGGGATATAACTACTATAATACGGCCCCCTATATACAGGAATATAACTACTATAATACTGCTCCTATATACAGGAATATAACTACTATAATACTGCTCCCTATATACAGGGATATAACTACTATAATACTGCTCCTATATACAGGGATATAACTACTATAATACTGCTCCCTATATACAGGAATATAACTACTATAATACTGCTCCTATATACAGGGATATACTACTATAATACTGCCCCTATATACAGGGATATAACTACTATAATACTGCTCCTATATACAGGAATATAACTCCTATAATACTGCTCCTATATACAGGGATATAACTCCTATAATACTGCTCCCTATATACAAGAATATAACTACTATAATACTGCCCCTATATACAGGGATATAACTCCTATAATACTGCTCCTATATACAGGAATATAACTACTATAATACTGCTCCTATATACAGGAATATAACTACTATAATACTGCTCCTATATACAAGAATATACTACTATAATACTGCCCCCTGTATACAGGAATATAACTACTATAATACTGCTCCTATATACAGGAATATACTACTATAATACTGCTCCTATATACAGGAATATAACTACTATAATACTGCTCCTATATACAGGAATATAACTACTATAATACTGCCCCCTATATACAGGAATATAACTACTATAATACTGCTCCTATATACAGGGATATAACTACTATAATACTGCTCCTATATACAGGAATATAACTACTATAATACTGCTCCTATATACAGGAATATACTACTATAATACTGCTCCTATATACAGGAATATAACTACTATAATACTGCTCCTATATACAGGAATATACTACAATAATACTGCTCCTATATACAGGAATATAACTACTATAATACTGCTCCTATATACAGGAATATACCTACTATAATACGGGGTGAGAGCTGGATGGCTGGCACTACGGGGAATCACACGCTGTGAGCAGTACTGTGAGCAGTACAGTTTTTGCGGACTCCCGCTTCGTCAGGTCTGGCCAGACCTGACGAAGCGGGAGTCCGCGAAAACGTTTGTCTGATTGCACCCGCTCCTCCACCTTCCCCCTTCCCTGCTACGTTCATTCCTGGATAAATAAAGGACTCTTCTTTCGGCACAACAAGTGGTGAGTGACCGCCTCTTTTTCTCTACCTGTTCCATACTTACTATAATACTGCCCCCTATATACAAGAATATAACTACTATAATACTGCTCCTATATACAGGAATATAACTACTATAATACTGCCCCCTATATACAGGAATATAACTACTATAATACTACTCCTATATACAGGGATATAACTACTATAATACTGCTCCTATATACAGGAATATAACTACTATAATACTGCTCCTATATACAAGAATATAACTACTATAATACTGCTCCCTATATACAGGAATATAACTACTATAATACTGCCCCCTGTGGTGTATATGAATATTGCGGGGCTCATACACGTGCCTGCAGTCCAGGTTAGATATACAGATCTGTCGCGGTGTGTGATGTAATTGATGATTAGTATATATATATATATATATATATATATATATATATATATATATACAGTGACCTTTATGTCCCATCCCTTCCTGACACATTCTGGAGGCCATTGCTCTTCCTGACATTATGAAGCTTCTCGGTGCTCGACTACAACGTCCTACAGACGTCTGATATATAACTGTCTGATAATACAATGTACAACGTCCATTAAACAGAGAGAAGATCAAACAAGAAGCAAACATCATACACAGAGACATCCTGCAAGAGACATCCAACAAGAGACATCCTACAAGGTGGCATCCTACAAGAGACATCCTACAAGAGACATCCTACAAGAGACATCCTACAAGGTGGCATCCTACAAGAGACATCCTACAAGAGACATCCTACGAGAGATATCCTACAAGAGACATCCTACAAGGTGACATCCTACAAGAGACATCCAACAAGAGACATCCTACAAGAGACATCCTACAAGAGACATCCTGCAAGAGACATCCAACAAGAGACATCCTACAAGAGACATCCTGCAAGAGACATCCAACAAGAGACATCCTACAAGAGACATCCTACAAGGTGACATCCTACAAGGTGACATCCTACAAGAGACATCCTAAAAGAGACATCATACAAGAGATATCCTACAAGGTGACATCCTACAAGAGACATCCTACAAGGTAACATCCTACAAGAGACATCCAACAAGAGACATCCTACAAGAGACATCCTACAAGAGACATCCTACAAGAGATATCCTACAAGGTGACATCCTACAAGAGACATCCTACAAGACACATCCTACAAGAGACATCCTACAAGAGACATCCTACAAAGTAACATCCTACAAGAGACATCCTACAAGGTAACATCCTACAAGAGACATCCTACAAGAGACATCCTACAAGAGACATCCTACAAGGTGACATCCTACAAGAGACATTCTACAAGGTGACATCCTACAAGGTAACATCCTACAAGACACATCCTACAAGAGACATCCTACAAGGTAACATCCTACAAGAGACATCCTACAAGGTGACATCCTACAAGAGACATAATACAAGAGACATCCTACAAGAGACATCCTACAAGAGAAATAATACAAGAGACATCCTACAAGAGACATCCTACAAGAGAAATAATACAAGAGACATCATACAAGAGACATCCTACAAGAGAAATAATACAAGAGACATCCTACAAGAGACATCCTACAAGAGAAATAATACAAGAGACATCCTACAAGCTAACATCCTACAGGAGACATCATACAAGAGACATCATACAAGGTAACATGATGCAAGAGACATCCTACAAGAGACATCCTACAAGAGACATCCTACAAGAGACATCATACAAGAGACATCATACAAGGTAACATGATGCAAGAGACATTAACAAAACATGACAAACAACAAGCGTGATACAAGGAGCCAACATCCTAGAAGGAAGAAACATGGTACAAGAGACATCATGTGTGGGGAGACAACATCATCTCAAGAAATGTATTACAAGGAGCCCTCATCATACAGTGTTATCATCCATCATAGAGACGTCATACAAAGTGTTATCATCCAACATGGAGACATCATATAAGGTAACATCCATCATAGAGACATCCATCATAGAGACATCCTACAAGAGACATCATATAAGGTAACATCCATCATAGAGACATCCTACAAGAGACATCATACAAGCATTATACATGGAGCCAACAATAAACCAGGAGACAATGTCACACAATGAGACATCACACAAGGGAGTGCAGATGATACAAGAAGTGGATGGGATCCTTGGAGAGATCTGTCCATTACACCGGCCGCTCCCAACTCTCCCATAGACATACAATACAATATACCATTCCTCACAATGTAGGCCACATCAGAGGAGGCTTCCATTGCTGATCTCCCACGGATCCCTCCTCTGACCGGTTCTATCGCTGATCTCCCATGAATCCCTCCTCTGACCTGTTCTATCACTGATCTCCCACGGATCCCTCCTCTGACCAGTTCTATAGCTGATCTCCCGTGGATCACTCCTCTGACCGGTTCTATCACTGATCTCCCACGGATCCCTCCTCTGACCGGTTCTATTACTGATCTCCTGTGGATCCCTCCTCTGACCGGTTCTATCACTGATCTCCCATGGATCCCTCCTCTGGCCGGTTCTATCGCTGATCTCCCGTGGATTCCTCCTCTGATCAGTTCTATCACTGATCTCCCATGGATCCCTCCTCTGACCGTTTCTATCGCTGATCTCCCGTGGATCCCTCCTCTGACCAGTTCTATCGCTGATCTCCCATGGATCCCTCCTCTGACCGGTTCTATCGCTGATCTCCCGCGGATCCCTTCTCTGGCCGGTTCTATCGCTGATCTCCCACGGATCCTTCCTCTGACCGGTTCTATCGCTGATCTCCCATGGATCCCTCCTCTGACCGGTTCTATCGCTGATCTCCCACGGATCCCTCCTCTGACCTGTTCCATTGCTGATCTCCCATGGATCCCTCCTCTGGTCAGCTCTATCGCTGATCTCCCACGGATCCTTCCTCTGACCGGTTCTATCGCTGATCTCCCATGGATCCCTCCTCTGACCGGTTCTATCGCTGATCTCCCACGGATCCTTCCTCTGACCGGTTCTATCGCTGATCTCCCATGGATCCCTCCTCGGAATGGTTCTATCCCTGATCTCCCGCGGATCCCTCCTCTGAACAGTTCTATCACTAATCTCCTGTGGATCCCTCCTCTGACCGGTTCTATCACTGATCTCCCATGGATCCCTCCTCTGACCGGTTCTATCGCTGATCTCCCGTGGATCCCTCCTCTGACCGGTTCTTTCGCTGATCTCCCATGGATCCCTCCTGACCTGTTCTATCGCTGATCTCCCATGGATCCCTCCTCTGGCCGGTTCTATCGCTGATCTCCCATGGATCCCTCCTCTGACCTGTTCTATCACTGATCTCCCATGGATCCCTCCTCTGACTGGTTCTATCGCTGATCTCCCGTGGATCCCTCCTCTGACCAGTTCTATCGCTGATCTCCCATGGATCCCTCCTCTGGCTAGTTCTATCGCTGATCTCCCATAGATCCCTCCTCTGACCTGTTCTATTGCTGTTCTTCCATGGATCCCTCCTCTGACCTGTTCCATCGCTGATCTCCCATGAATCCCTCCTCTGACCTGTTCTATCGCTGATCTCCCGTGGATCCCTCCTCTGACCTGTTCTATCGCTGATCTCCCATGGATCCCTCCTCTGGCTGGTTCTATCGCTGATCTCCCATGGATCCCTCCTCTGACCTGTTCTATCGCTGATCTTCCATGGATCCCTCCTCTGACCTGTTCCATTGCTGATCTCCCATGGATCCCTCCTCTGGTCAGCTCTATCGCTGATCTCCCACGGATCCTTCCTCTGACCGGTTCTATCGCTGATCTCCCATGGATCCCTCCTCTGACCGGTTCTATCGCTGATCTCCCACGGATCCTTCCTCTGACCGGTTCTATCGCTGATCTCCCATGGATCCCTCCTCTGACCGGTTCTATCGCTGATCTCCCATGGATCCCTCCTCTGACCTGTTCCATCGCTGATCTCCCATGGATCCCTCCTCTGACCTGTTCTATCGCTGATTTTCCATGGATCCCTCCTCTGACCGGTTCTATCGCTGATTTTCCATGGATCCCTCCTCTGACCTGTTCCATCGCTAATCTCCCATGGATCCCTCCTCTGGCCGGTTCTATCACTGATCTCCCATGGATCCCTCCTCTGACCTGTTCCATCGCTGATCTCCCATGGATCCCTCCTCTGACCTGTTCTATCACTGATCTCCCATGGATCCCTCCTCTGACCTGTTCCATCGCTGATCTCCCATGGATCCCTCCTCTGGTTCTGCATTCAGCCTATATACACATATATGACGCTGCTTATAATATGAATAACGTCCTTATGTTCTTTCTATAGGAGTCCCCCCCCCCCCCATCGCTTCTCTCGATCTCCAGGTCCTCACACACACACCCATGGGGGTCTATGTCTAGCGGGAGGACGGACATACGTAGGATCAGTAGTAAATAACATGGCTGTCAAGTACTTTATAAAACTCATCAATAATTTACTTTACGCCCAAAAATGATTAAAATCAATAAGGAACGAGACAATGTGCGCTATAGATAATGAGGCTCCTGGCATAGATGTCTACTGTATAGAGGTCACGCCTGACATCACTAAGGTGTTCCATAAGAACCAATCACCATCCTTCCCATCAGTACTAGCCACGCCCACAACATGTCTGCCTCCACTGTCAGCACCATCTCTAATTGTTAATCCCTCAATGTTTTGGTGATGGGATCTTTCATTGACTTCCAAGTGCGCGGTATTATTACCTTACAAAATACCGAGACCGAGTTACCCGATCGTATTTCGCAGCGGCGTACGGAAGGGGGACAGGATCATGTTCTGAGTCTCTGGCTCTTTTTATGCTCATGTTAGTTGATTACACTTTGAATTTGGCCGCTACTCTGTCGTAAACACTTGGTCATGTGACACCGGCGCCAACTGCCCCCTGAAGAAGTCTTGGGTGAAGATTTGGAATTGATACTTTGTAGCAACCAATATCTCACATAGGGATCAAGGAAGAGCGATGATGCTGGCAGTGACCCCGCAGTGTTGCTATACACCACGTGTGGGGGGAGGGGACGGAGGGGGGGGCAGTTACCCAAGACCATCACAACAGCCCAGGAAACTATTCAGGTGTCAAAATATTAATTTCCGGAGGCAAATGAGGAAGAAGAAAGATCTCAGAGCTGCTACTTGTATCAGAAGACACAACTCTATCGGCGTCTAACGAACCTATATCTACACGCAGCACAGGGGGGCGCAATGACTTTCAGATTTTATACAGAGCAAATGAAAACCAGATGTGAATGAAGGCTAAAAAATACTAATAAAAATGATATGGTAATAAATCCTGTAAAACAATGATGTACTTACCCAGAGTTCCAGGGACTGCCATGGGTCCTGCACAAAGGCCACGTATCCCAGATGAGTATGTTCAGGGCAAATTTATTTCATGTACTTTTACCCTGGGGAACTAGTGGCAGAGTTGCTGAAGGAGACCAAATTTGTAGCTGGTGAGCCTGGATCAATAGATCGAGTTAGCCTAGTCCTAAAGAACTTAGTCCAATAAGACCTCCTTGCCTTTGGAGGGTGAGTCCACTCCTATAAGACCTCCTTGTTTAGGTGAGCCCAAATCCTTAGTTACACTACGTAAGTCCAGTTCTTTGGGACCTCCAAAGTAGGTGACTACAGTCTTATGGAACGTAAGTCCTAGTAGGTGAGCTCTGATGGATGTCAGTTCTGAGCTCAGGTCCTGGTCCACAGTAGATCCGCTTAGTCCCAATGTCCTGGTCCTCAGTAGACAAGCTCAGCCGTGAGGG
Source organism: Dendropsophus ebraccatus (assembly GCF_027789765.1). Taxonomy (NCBI): domain Eukaryota; kingdom Metazoa; phylum Chordata; class Amphibia; order Anura; family Hylidae; genus Dendropsophus; species Dendropsophus ebraccatus. The sequence continues at coordinate 6,234,177 of NC_091457.1, read as the reverse complement.
ACCTAAGCCCTGGTCAACAGTAAGTGAGCTCAGTCCTGAAGTTCTGGGGGACCTGCGTCCTGGTTCACAGTGGGTGATCTCAGTCCTGAGGGATCTAAGTCCTGCTCAACAGTATGTGAGCCCAGTCTTGAGAGATTTATGTTCTGGGCTCAGCCCTGAGGGATGTAAGTCCTGGTCAACAGTAAGTGAGCTCAATACTGAAGGATGTAAGTTCTGGTCCACAGTGGGATGACCTCTGTCCTGAGAGACCTAAATCCAGGTCAACAGTATGTGAGTCCAGTCCTGAAGGATGTAGGTTCTGGGCTTAGTCCAAGGTGACCCAAATCCAGGTCCACAGTAGATCAGCTAAGTCCTAAGGAAGCCAAGCCCTGGTTCCCAGTCAGTGAGTGCTGCTCTCGGAGTCCTTAAGATGCTCGTCTGATGCTCTTCCTCCTCTCTCACCTCTCAGTGTGAGCTCAGCTCTCACTGCCGGGATGTTTAGACGAGAGACAACTCTAGGAGTTGGGTCATGCTGGGAAATATGAAGAACAAGACACCAAGGAGGAGGTCGGACTCGGATGACAGATTACCATCTCCTGCATCTCAGAAGGGAAGTATTTTTAGAGCAGATTACGGGCTGTGTTATTGCTCCTCCAGTAGCTCTACTGTACGGTGTTTTTATAAGTCACCGCCACACGTCACCGGTGGGGAAGTAGAGACACCTGTTTAGCATAAGTGTCACATTGGATCACATGTCACAACACAGCTCCATTGTGCACATAGCTGGGGCCTGACTCAGGGAGGCCGCATCTCCAAACCCGCAGCGCAAAATGCATCGTGACAACACAAAATCCACAGCAAAAAAACTAAACAACAACAACAATAAACCGATGCAAAAAATTCACGCAAACACCGGCTTCCTTTTGCACAAAGTAAAGATTTTTGCTAAAATTTCTTTCCCATCATGATCCCTTGTGTCCTGTTCTGTTCAGACAAGTCTGTGGAATTGCATGCAAAGTCAACGAAACCTGCGGAATGTGCCGAAACCTTCCTGACGGATATCGACAGAAAGTTCATGGCCCAACCCGGAGTTCCACCTTAAACTGGTTCGTCAACCATCGGCCATTCAGAAGATGACTCGGCAACCACATCATTAGGTGGCAAATACATTTTCAATTCCTATTAAAAGGGGGCGCTGTCCCTTTAAGAAGCTACGATGCAGCATCAGTCCACTTGCAGAACACAGCGCTCACTTATACACGTCACAGATGATTCCAGAGCCCGGTCAGTGCACACTACCCTCCCGGCCCGCCATATCAGTAGTCAGCAGCACCGCTCCTCTGTGCCAGCACCTAACATTAGCTAAATAACCCCCCCCCCCCCCCCCCGCCAATAGTCGCCTCCCTCCTTTATAAATGCAATCCAAAAAATACTCAAAATTCAAAAATTTAAAATTTTTTTTTTTTTACAGTTATTATTATGTTAGGTCGGGTTCACACTGCGCTTTAGCAGTCTGTTTTTTTTTTTTTTTTTTCTAATTCAGTTTTATGCAAAAAACTGATGTATTTGTGTGCGGCCGTTTTTATCCGTTTTTCCATCGACTTCCATTCTAAAAAGAAAAGAGAGTCAAGAAAAGGTTCAAAACACTTCCGTGGCCGACCACGTTTTTGTGCACGCTTAAAACAACGGATCCGTTTCAATTCGATTTTTTTTTATAAAATTGAAGTCAATGGAAAAATGGATGCGCACAAATCCATCAGGTTTTTTGCATAAAAAGGATTTAAAAAATTGACTGCAAAAACAGTTTTTACTCAAAAATATTTTTTTTTTTGTTTTATTTTTGTATTTGGAGGAATTTTGGTGACTTTTTATTCTGTGGTTTCTGGCATGTGAGATGACCAAACAGATGCAGTTCTGGCGTTAGGTATTATTTTTTCTCTTGTCCCTAATTTTGTCCCTAACATTAGGGACTACTGACCACCCGGATGCCGCGCTTCATAGTGATGATGCATCTGGCAGGTGGCTGTCAGCTGCCGATCACAGGTGGTTGTCAGCTGCCGATCACAGGTGGTTGTCAGCTGCCGATCACAGGTGGCTGTCAGCTGCCGATCACAGGTGGCTGTCAGCTGCCGATCACAGGTGGCTGTCAGCTGCCGATCACAGGTGGCTGTCAGCTGCCGATCACAGGTGGTTGTCAGCTGCCGATCACAGGTGGTTGTCAGCTGACGATCACAGGTGGCTGTCAGCTGCCGATCACAGGTGGCTGTCAGCTGCCGATCACAGGTGGCTGTCAGCTGCCGATCACAGGTGGTTGTCAGCTGCCAATCACAGGTGGTTGTCAGCTGACGATCACAGGAGGCTGTCAGCTGCCGATCACAGGTGGCTGTCAGCTGCCGATCACAGGTGGCTGTCAGCTGCCGATCACAGGTGGTTGTCAGCTGCCGATCACAGGTGGTTGTCAGCTGCCGATCACAGGTGGTTGTCAGCTGTCGATCACAGGTGTACACAGTGACTGCACAGGAAGAAGAGACTGCACACAGTGACTGCACAGGAGGGAGAAGAGACTGCACACAGTGACTGCACAGGAGGGGGAAGAGACTGCACAGAGTGGCTGCACAGGAAAAAGAGACTGCACACAGTGACTGCACAGGAAGAAGAGACTGCACACAGTGACTGCACAGGAGGGGGAAGAGACTGCACACAGTGACTGCACAGGAGGGGGAAGAGACTGCACAGGAGGAAGAGACTGCACACAGTGACTGCACAGGAGGGGAAAGAGACTGCACACAGTGACTGCACAGGAGGGGGAAGAGACTGCACAGGAGGGAGAAGAGACTGCACACAGTGACTGCACAGGAGGGGGAAGAGACTTCACAGAGTGGCTGCACAGGAAGAAGAGACTGCACACAGTGACTGCACAGGAAGAAGAGACTGCACACAGTGACTGCACAGGAGGGGGAAGAGACTGCACAGGAGGAAGAGACTGCACACAGTGACTGCACAGGAAGAAGAGACTGCACACAGTGACTGCACAGGAGGGGGAAGAGACTGCACAGGAGGAAGAGACTGCACACAGTGACTGCACAGGAAGAAGAGACTGCACACAGTGACTGCACAGGGGGAAGAGACTGCACAGGAAGAAGAGACTGCACACAGTGACTGCACAGGAGGGGGAAGAGACTGCACAGGAGGAAGAGACTGCACACAGTGACTGCACAGGAGGGGAAAGAGACTGCACACAGTGACTGCACAGGAAGAAGAGACTGCACACAGTGACTGCACAGGACGAGGAAGAGACTGCACACAGTGACTGTACAGGAGGAGGAAGAGACTGCAGGGAGGTGCTGTGTATACGGTGTATATCAGGGAGGTGCAGTGTATACGGTATATATCAGGGAGGTGCAGTGTATACGGTGTATATCAGGGAGGTGCGGTGTATACGGTGTATATCAGGGAGGTGCGGTGTATACGGTATATATCAGGGAGGTGCGGTGTATACGGTGTATATCAGGGAGGTGCAGTGTATACGGTATATATCAGGTAGGTGCAGTGTATACGGTGTATATCAGGGAGGTGCGGTGTATACGGTGTATATCAGGGAGGTGCAGTGTATACGGTATATATCAGGGAGGTGCAGTGTATACGGTATATATCAGGGAGGTGCAGTGTATACGGTATATATCAGGGAGGTGCAGTGTATACGGTGTATATCAGAGAGGTGCAGTGTATACGGTGTATATCAGGGAGGTGCAGTGTATACGGTATATATCAGGGAGGTGCAGTGTATACGGTGTATATCAGAGAGGTGCAGTGTATACAGTATATATCAGGTAGGTGCAGTGTATACGGTGTATATCAGGGAGGTGCAGTGTATACGGAATATATCAGGGAGGTGCAGTGTATACGGTATATATCAGGGAGGTGCAGTGTATACGGTGTATATCAGGGAGGTGCAGTGTATACGGTATATATCAGGGAGGTGCAGTGTATACGGTGTATATCAGGGAGGTGCAGTGTATACGGTGTATATCAGGGAGGTGCAGTGTATACGGAATATATCAGGGAGGTGCAGTGTATACGGTATATATCAGGGAGGTGCAGTGTATACGGTGTATATCAGGGAGGTGCAGTGTATACGGTATATATCAGGGAGGTGCAGTGTATACGGTATATATCAAGTAGGTGCAGTGTATACGGTGTATATCAGGGAGGTGCAGTGTATACGGTATATATCAGGGAGGTGCAGTGTATACGGTGTATAGCAGGGAGGTGCAGTGTATACGGTATATATCAGGGAGGTGCAGTGTATACGGTGTACATCAGGGAGGTGCGATGTATACGGTATATATCAGGGAGGTGCAGTGTATACGGTGTATATCAGGGAGGTGCAGTGTATACGGTGTATATCAGGGAGGTGCAGTGTATACGGTATATATCAGGGAGGTGCAGTGTATACGGTCTATAGCAGGGAGGTGCAGTGTATACGGTGTATATCAGGGAGGTGCAGTGTATACGGTGTATATCAGGGAGGTGCAGTGTATACGGTGTATATCAGGGAGGTGCAATGTATACGGTATATATCAGGGAGGTGCAGTGTATACGGTGTACATCAGGGAGGTGCAGTGTATACGGTATATATCTGGGAGGTGCAGTGTATACGGTATATATCAGGTAGATGCAGTGTATACGGTATATATCAGGGAGGTGCAGTGTATACAGTATATATCAGGGAGGTGCAGTGTATACAGTATATATCAGGGAGGTGCAATGTATACGGTATATATCAGGGAGGTGCAGTGTATACGGTATATATCAGGTAGATGCAGTGTATACGGTATATATCAGGGAGGTGCAGTGTATACGGTATATATCATGGAGGCTCAGGGTATATACAAATTACACAGGTGCTGGTACGAGCACAGTAAGGGAGTGGACACAGCGATGTATATAGCAGGGGGAGGGTATATAGGGGTGGGGGCACTGCTCGCTGTATACAGGGTTCAGGGAAGGTCGGTGTGAATGTCAGGACTGCAGACTCCGGCCATTACTGCAGTTCTTATACTGGGACGACCTCTTGACCTCTCCATACATGTGGTGCAATGCTCTGCATCTATCTCCCGGGCAGCTGGCACACACCCTGGCACAGAGGTCACAGAGGTCACACACCCAGCCGGCTCACCTGGGGGTCCTGCACGCCTCCTCGCTCCTGGGGGTCCCGGCTGCACCGGCTGTGGTCCTGGCTCTGCCTCCAGATACCTGCAGACTTCTCGCTATTACTCCAGGAAACTTCTTCCAGCTCAGATTTCATCCGTCCCTCTGCTGGAAAAGAAAGTTATTGTCAGGCAGAAAACTCCCCGCAGCAGCAGCAGCCCTGGAATCAGTATAGATAAATAAGGAGCAGAGGAGGCGGACGGGGGATGGGGGGACAGGGGGGATGAGGGGACAGGGGGGATGAGGGGACAGGGGGGATGGGGGGACAGGAGGATGGGGGATGGGGGGACAGGGGGTATGGGGGGACAGGAGGATGGGGGACAGGGGGGATGAGGGGACAGGGGGGATGGGGGGACAGGGGGGATGGGGGGAAAGGAGGATGGGGGATGGGGGGACAGGGGGGATGAGGGGACAGGGGGGATGAGGGGACAGGGGGGATGGGGGGACAGGAGGATGGGGGATGGGGGGACAGGGGGTATGGGGGGACAGGAGGATGGGGGACAGGGGGGATGGGGGGGACAGGGGGATGGGGGGACAGGGGGGATGAGGGGACAGGAGGATGGGGGATGAGGGGACAGGAGGATGGGGGATGGGGGGAAAGGGGGGATGAGGGGACAGGGGGGATGGGGGGACAGGAGGATGGGGGATGGGGGGACAGGAGGATGGGGGACAGGGCGGATGGGGGGACAGGAGGTGCGGGGATGGGGGACAGGAGGATGGGGGACAGGGGGATGAGGGGACAGGAGAATGAGGGGACAGGGGGATGGGGGGACAGGAGGATGGGGATGGGGGGACAGGAGGATGGGGGGACAGGAGGATGGGGGATGGGGGGACAGGAGGATGAGGGGCCAGGGGGGATGAGGGGACAGGAGAATGAGGGGACAGGGGGATGGGGGGACAGGAGGATGGGGATGGGGGGACAGGAGGATGGGGGGACAGGAGGATGGGGGATGGGGGGACAGGAGGATGAGGGGCCAGGGGGGATGAGGGGACAGGAGGATAGGGGAACAAGAGGATGGGGGACAGGAGGATGGGGGGGCAGGAGGATGGGGGACAGGGGGGGATGAGGGGACAGGAGGATGGGGGGACAGGAGGGATGAGGGGACAGGGGGGATAAGGGGACAGGAGGATGGGCGACAGGGGGATGGGGGGACAGGAGGAATGGGGGGACAGGGGGGATGAGGGGACAGGAGGATGGGGGACAGGGGGGATGAGGGGACAGGAGGACGGGGGGACAGGAGGATGGGGGGACAGGAGGATGAGGGGACAGGAGGATGGGGGGACAGGAGGATGGGGGACAGGGGGGGGATGAGGGGACAGGAGGATGGGGGGACAGGAGGGATGAGGGGACAGGGGGCAGGAGGACAGAGGGAACAGGGTAAGGAGGGCAGAGGGAACAGGGGGCAGGAGGACAGAGGGAACAGGGGGCAGGAGGACAGAGGGAACAGGGGGCAGGAGGACAGAGGGAACAGGGGGAAGGAGAACAGAGGGAACAGGGGGAAGGAGAACAGAGGGAACAGGGGGGAGAAGGACAGAGGGAACAGGGGGAAGGAGGACAGAGGGAACAGGGGGCAGGAGGACAGAGGGAACAGGGGGCAGGAGGACAGAGGGAACAGGGGGCAGGAGGACAAAGGGAACAGGGGGCAGGAGGACAGAGGGGACAGGAGGACAGAGGGAACAGGGGGCAGGAGGGCAGAGGGAACAGGGGGCAGGAGGACAGAGGGAACAGGGGGAAGGAGGGCAGAGGGAACAGGGGGCAGGAGGACAGAGGGGACAGGAGGACAGAGGGAACAGGGGGAAGGAGGACAGAGGGAACAGGGGGCAGGAGGACAGAGGGAACAGGGGGCAGGAGGACAGAGGGAACAGGGGGCAGGAGGACAGAGGGAACAGGGGGCAGGAGGACAGAGGGAACAGGGGGCAGGAGGACAGAGGGAACAGGGGGCAGGAGGACAGAGGGAACAGGGGGCAGGAGGACAGAGGGAACAGGGGGCAGGAGGACAGAGGGAACAGGGGGCAGGAGGACAAAGGGAACAGGGGGCAGGAGGACAGAGGGGACAGGAGGACAGAGGGAACAGGGGGCAAGAGGACAGAGGGAACAGGGGGCAGGAGGACAGAGGGAACAGGGGGCAGGAGGACAGAGGTAACAGGGGGCAGGAGGACAGAGGGGACAGGAGGACAGAGGGAACAGGGGGCAAGAGGACAGAGGGAACAGGGGGCAGGAGGACAGAGGGAACAGGGGGCAGGAGGACAGAGGTAACAGGGGGCAGGAGGACAGAGGGAACAGGGGGCAGGAGGACAGAGGGAACAGGGTAAGGAGGACAGAGGGAACAGGGGACAGGAGGACAGAGAAAACAGGGGGAAGGAGGACAGAGGGAACAGGGGGCAGGAGGACAGAGGGAACAGGGGGCAGGAGGACAGAGGGAACAGGGGGCAGGAGGACAGAGGGAACAGGGGGAAGGAGGACAGAGGGAACAGGGGGAAGGAGGACAGAGGGAACAGGGGGCAGGAGGACAAAGGGAACAGGGGGCAGGAGGACAGAGGGAAAAGGGGGCAGGAGGACAGAGGGAACAGGGAGCGGGAGAACAGAGGGAACGGGGCAGGAGGACAGAGGGAACAGGGGGAAGGAGGACAGAGGGAACAGGGGGCAGGAGGACAGAGGGGGCAGGAGGACAGAGGGAACAGGGGGAAGGAGGACAGAGGGAATAGGGGGCAGGAGGACAGAGGGAACAGGGGGCAGGAGGACAGAGGGAACAGGGGGCAGGAGGACAGAGGGAACAGGGGGCAGGAGGACAGAGGGAACAGGGGGCAGGAGGACAGAGGGAACAGGGGAAGGAGGACAGAGGGAACAGGGGGAAGGAGGACAGAGGGAACAGGGGGCAGGAGGACAAAGGGAACAGGGGGCAGGAGGACAGAGGGAAAAGGGGGCAGGAGGACAGAGGGGACAGGAGGACAGAGGGAACAGGGGGCAAGAGGACAGAGGGAACAGGGGGAAGGAGGACAGAGGGAACAGGGGGCAGGGGGGCACAGGAGCTGATGGCTGTATATAGGGAGTTGGGCACAGGAGCTGATGGCTGTATATAAGGAGGGGGTACAGGAGCTGATGGGTGTATATAGGGAGGGGGTACAGGAGCTGATGGCTGTATATAGGGAGGGGGGCACAGGAGCTGACGGCTGTATATAGGGAGGGGGGCACAGGAGCTGATGGCAGTATATAGGGAGGGGGGCACAGGAGCTGACGGCTGTATATAGGGAGGGGGTACAGGAGCTGAAGGCTGTATATAGGGAGGGGGGCACAGGAGCTGATGGCTGTATATAGGGAGGGGGGCACAGGAGCTGATGGCTGTATATAGGGAGGGGGGCACAGGAGCTGAAGGCTGTATATAGGGAGGGGGTACAGGAGCTGAAGGCTGTATATAGGGATGGGTGTATAATGCTCCACCAGTGACCTCACACTCCTCATAGGATACATGATTCCCCTCCTATAGGCCGGGGACACCCCCTCCCCCCCTCCCCCCCCCCCTTGGGACGCTCGGCCTCCGGATTTTCATATTCTTCATATTGATTCTGATTTTGCTTTAAAAACTAATGGATCACATGACCTCATCTCCTGAATGTTTAATGGAGCCATTAGCGGCATCGTCTCCACCGCCGCCATCATAGACTCCTTCTTCACAGGCCTAAGTGCTTCCTCTCCGCACAGTCACTTCACTCTTTTACGGGCCCCAGTTTATTGGTCTCCATCACAGTCCGCGCGTCTGTGTACAGCGGATAGCAGATTTATTTGTATAGAGATGCAGCAGAGCTGAGTTTGTCATGATGACTTTGCATCTGGTTTATTAGGCCGTAAACTAACGTATGTGCATGAGCAATGGTGTCATGACCAACTCAGCTCTGCTACATCTAAACTTGGCAGCAATTGCTGACCTGCTGACTAATGGACTATCAAACCTGATTAGATTGCCAGCTCCTGGGCTCAGGGACCGGTATGAGGTGTACATTGTATGTATGGCGCTATATCACTGTACAGGTCAGAGCGGGACACCGGAGCTGTATACACAACACATCATCATATACCGCACAGACCTGCTGACACATGACGCCTATTTACACAGGATCCGATTACTGCAGAGCGTCCAGGGTCCTGCGTATAAATAGATACAATATGTTATACCGCCACCTCAGCAATCTATACACCGGATATAGTGCAAGAAAATGAAGGGTATATCCTCCAGTATAAAACTAGATCATCGCTTATATATAGGAAAAAATATGCGGTGTAAAAAGTCTCTATTTGTAGGTTAATATCCCTGTATATAGGGGGCAGTATTATAGTACTTATATTCCTGTATATAGGGGGCAGTATTATAGTAGTTATATCCCTGTATATAGGGAGCAGTATTATAGTAGTTATATTCCTGTATATAGGAGCAGTATTATAGTAGTTATATCCCTGTATATAGGAGCAGTATTATAGTAGTAATATTCCTGTATATAAGAGCAGTATTATAGTAGTTATATTCCTGTATATATGGAGCAGTATTATAGTAGTATATTCCTGTATATAGGGAGCAGTATTATAGTAGTTATATTCCTGTATATAGGAGCAGTATTATAGTAGTTATATTCCTGTATATAGGAGCAGTATTATAGTAGTTATATCCCTGTATATAGGAGCAGTATTATAGTAGTATATTCCTGTATATAGGGAGCAGTATTATAGTAGTTATATCCCTGTATATATGAGCAGTATTATAGTAGTTATATTCCTGTATATAGGAGCAGTATTATAGTAGTTTATATTCCTGTATATAGGAGCAGTATTATAGTAATTATATTCCTGTATATAGGAGCAGTATTATAGTAGTTATATTCCTGTATATAGGAGCAGTATTATAGTAGTTATATCCCTGTATATAGGAGCAGTATTATAGTAGTTATATTCCTGTATATAGGAGCAGTATTATAGTAGTATATTCATGTATATAGGAGCAGTATTATAGTAGTTATATTCCTGTATATAGGGGCAGTATTATAGTAGTTATATTCCTGTATATAGGGGCAGTATTATAGTAGTTATATTCCTGTATATAGGAGCAGTATTATAGTAGTTATATTCCTGTATATAGGGGGCAGTATTATAGTAGTTATATTCCTGTATATAGGGGCAGTATTATAGTAGTATATTCCTGTATATAGGAGCAGTATTATAGTAGTTATATTCCTGTATATAGGAGCAGTATTATAGTAGTTATATTCCTGTATATAGGGGGCATTATTATAGTAGTTATATTCCTGTATATAGGGGCGGTATTATAGTAGTTATATTCCTGTATATAGGGGGCAGTATTATAGTAGTTATGTAGCAAGGTAGAAAACAGAAACTGGGGCACTCACCAACAATTCCAAGCTTCTATAACTTTATTCCTTCAGACTTTAATCCATAGGTAAGGGAGGACAGATGGACTAGCGGGCGCCTACACCCCCGGAACGATGTTTCACGCCCACTCAGCGCTTCTTCCTGCCAGCAGGAAGAAGCGCCAAGTGGGCGTGAAAGGTTGTTCCGGGGGTGTAGGCGCCCGCTAGTCCATCTGTCCTCCCTTACCTATGGATTAAAGTCTGAAGGAATAAAGTTATAGAAGCTTAGAATTGTTGGTGAGTGCCACAGTTTCTGTTTTCTACCGTGCTACATTGCATATCCTGCCTTTTAATCTCTGGGAGCACCCCAAGTACAAGCATGCACAGGTTGAGTTTACTATACGTCCACCATTGTTAGCGTTGCCGGCAGTGCCGACTGCACTCTACCTTTATATTATTGTAGTTATATTCCTGTATATAGAAGCAGTATTATAGCAGTTATTTGTGAACAGAGGCACAGTCGGCTGACACCACTTACACCCGCCAATCCAAAGTCGGGACGATCCCTCAGTATAGGCTGTCCAGGGTGCTAATACTGATGGATGGGAGAACATGTGATTGCTTGAAGAAAAGAAATGGAGTGGAGCACTCACTGTTGTGAAGTCTTTAGCTGAGTCTTTATTGCTGACATTTTGGTGCAGGTTGGTGATAGGGAAAGGTGCAGACGTGCTTCCTGAGTCACAACTGTTTCAGGCAACAAGCCTTTCTTCCGGCCAGGAACACCCATCAATGGTGACGAGGAAGTAAGTGCAGGTGAATAAATACACCATACACAGGTAATAAAGACTCCATACAGACTCCCTCTCTATAGAAGCTAAAGTCTGTCTCCATCTCCGGGTGTCTGGGTGACCCTCTACAAGCCCAAAAACATGAACACTTTTACGTCCCCTTTATGAGCAGTACTGACATGATTGATAATCTATGGACTCCCTTTTCCCTGATTACACCGTTGCCAGAGCGGCATTTTGGTTTTGCCGACAGAGAAATGTCGGCATGGACAAGTGACGGCAGTATATACAGTGTATACAGTATTGGATACAGTGCAGTGATGTAGCTGCAGATGTGAACATCCTTTTCTCCGAAATTAAGAAATGATACAATAACACCTGTTCACATTGATTCCACTCACCGAACTGGCGATTACCTTGCGGCATTGCTTGTGACATCATCTTTTTTGGCTCAATGTTCAGGGTTAGCGTATCCGCAGGGCAGCGTCTGCCCCCTTAGGCAGCAGATTCTGGGGACACCTGAGGGGGAAGCAGTTTCAGCCCGGTCATTATAGTAGGTCAGTCTGACATAACTAAAATGTCTGAGCCCGGCTGACTGACTGACTAATCTAACTGTGTGCCTGCGACGGGGTGAACGCCTCCTTACATGTCCCTGCCGCCAATGTCCCGTTGCAGCGTTCGAACTCTGCAGCGGGAGATTGGCGGCAGGAATACGTAAGGAGGCATCCACCCCTCAGGCACGCTCAAGTCCAGAGCCGGTGGTGGTTCCCGTCATCTTTCCCTGGCTCCTCCCACAGCATACTGCAATCTTTGGCGGGCAGGTCCTTCCTCCAGGCCCCAGGACTGAGATGCAGTGTAGAGGTGAGTATAAGTATTTTTTTTTCTTAGAAGGGGCCCGCTCTTTATTTACTTGGGCAAATGGGGAAATAAACCTATTGGAGGCAGCCCTGGCTACAAGGGGGCAACTATACAAAGTGGGGGCAGCCATACAGGGGACCTTATGGGGGTAGCTCTACTTGGAGAAGGGGCTAAACCTACTTGGGGCAACTATATTAGGGCAACTAAAGGTACTGGGGGTTGCCCTAGCTTCTAGGTGGCAACTCTACCTACTGATCGATAGCTCTATCTACTGGAAGCAGCGCTCTACAACTCTTTATTCACTATGGGGCACGTATCTGCTTACTGGGGGGACCTACATACTAAGAGTGGCTTTATGACTAGCACACTATGGGGGGCGGGGGGGATGGAATCGGGAAGGTACAGAACCTGAAATAATTTCAGGGTTGAAAGACATCATCATGACGGTCTTGGCCAGATGGAGAAGTAGAGTAAAGAGGACGACTGTGACCAGAGAAGACGTCACCTGTAAGTCACTGGATGTAACTGCACTGTATTTAGTGCAGATTTTTATGTACACGTAGGTTAAGATATGGATTGTCTTCCAATAAGAACCAATGTCTACGGATTGCCTCATTGATGACTGACATGAAAGGAGAATTTTGAAAACTAAAAGCAAATCTCCTTTTCCTGATGTCTATGTTTTTTCCTGGGTTTAAGTAATTGATCTCTATCCAATACTCTAGATCGCTCTAGGGGGCCCTGTACCAGATCCCTGGGATCCTCAGTATGGTTCACCCTGCACTGGCGTAGACAGGAGATGGGCACCGCAATGGGCACGCCGGTCGCCTCTACCTATTCCAACTTATTTCTGGCCATACTTGAACATGAGTGTGTGTTCTCTATGCAGAACCCGTTCTCGACCCGAATCCAATAATCTTACCGATATATTGATTTTATATTTGTGGTCTGGGAAGGATCCGAGAAGGTTTTGTCCAATATCTGAATGAGCAAAACAAGGTGAATATGTTTTTCACTCACAAGTTTGCTGGTAATTCCCAAGAATTTCTCGACGTCCTGGTTGAGGTAAAGGGCACCAACCTTGTTACATCTTAAACCGTTGGCATTGCTGACAGAGAAATGTCTATACAGTATATACAGTGGATACAGTTTTACAAGTGATGAAATTGCAGATGGGAACATCCTTTCCTCCGAAATTAAGAAATGACTCGGATAACACCAATTCACATTGATTACACAATATAGCGTCTCTGATTTGGCCGTAGGCTTCCTATAAACAGATGTGAGACGGTTGGTGCCCTTCACCTCAACCAGAAATTCTGGGGAATTACCCAAAAAAAAACATATTGACCTTATTTTGCTCATTCAGATATCGGACAAACCTTCAAAGTCAGGCTCCTATTATACGTCCCGATCATAAACTGTAAAGAGCACTGATCTGATAGATCGGCGCTTGTTTACTAAGCAATTACACAGGCCGACTATCAGGCCGCAAAGGCTGCACGGACATCGTTACTGATGTTCGTGCAGCCCTTGCCTTTAGTGTGAAATAATAAAGTATTTACTCACTTTACCACGTCCCCGGTCTCTGCAGCTCTGCCTTCTGTTCCGGTCTATGCACTGACAGGCCGGAGCCGCTCAGCCAATCACTGGCCAAGGCCACTTATCGCTCTGTAATAGGGCCCTCACATTCGGATCCTTCCCGACCACAAATATATCATCGACACACCGGTTATAGGATTTGTTTCAGCTAGAGAACGGGTTCTGCATAGAGAAGACACACTCATGTTCAAGTTTGGCCAGAAATAAGTTGGCATAGGTAGAGGAGACCGGCGTGCCCATTGCGGTGCCCATCTCCTCCGTATACCTGTGCAGGGTGAACAATACTGAGGAGACTCACGATTTGCAGATAGGGGATATCCCAGGAATCCGGTACAGGGCGCACTAGACTGAGCTAGAGTATTAGATAGAGATCAATTACCTAAAGGGTTACTCCACTTAAACATAACTTTTGATATGTTGATGCCCATGGTGAGACTAACAAATCTTTCCATACATGTTGTTATTTATTCAGTCTCCTTCCCCCAGTTCTCAGCTGCTGCTTTCTGCTAAAGACACAAAAATCTGTGTGTGAGCTTTTCTGTCTGGTCCCAGAAAGTGCCAAAGATTTATAACTTACTTCTATTTAAAAATCTCCAGTCTTCCAGTACTTATCAACTGCTGTATGTCTTGCAGGAAGGGGTGTATTCTTTCTAGTCTGACCATATCTTTCCAGTCTTCCCTGGGACGTGGACTGTCGCCGCGGCCCAGGACAGTAGGTATAATATAGAATATAGAAGTGTTTGGATATGAGTTGTGTTTGTGTCCTATAATACCAGGCGTGTCCCTGGTCACTCTCCGTCTCGTGTTGTTACATATTCAGGTATATTTAGAATGTTAGTCAGTAATACGTAGATGATTTGTTTCTTTTGTAATATTTCTATTTTCCTCTGTCGACAGCTCAGTGTCAGTTCTGGCAGGTACAATCCACAGGGAGGAGCAGTGTCGTCACAGTGTGTCACCCTCCTCATACAATGTCTCCAGGTGTAGGCTTTGTTTTGTCCATTTTATATATAATAATACATAACCCAGAGGCCACACCCTCATTCCGGTGACATCATTGGCCACACCCTCATTCCGTTGACGTCATCATGTAGTATTTTTGTAACATTTTGTGATGTAATGAGACGTTTCTGGTTTCGGCTGTATGGGATCAGTCTCCGCGCGTTATCATGTGGTCACGTTTGGATACTCAGCAGGAATGACGTATCACTTGCCTTAGATACTTATTACATTGGTTTCTTATGTAATAACACGTATTCACTTGTACGGTTGTTTTATACAGAGTTTGTAGATGTGAACGGATTTGGTCCAATACATGACGGTTTTATCTCTATGGATCGCTGTCTGTCACAGTTAAGATTTATCTCAGGTAATCTCTACGGTATATACATGTGTTATACAGCTGTCTATTAGACTCTGTACAGTCTCTCACCATTGTTGAGATCTCTGCTTGTTGTCAGTGAGTGAGAATCTTCAAGATTCAAATCAAAAATGTAATAGAGGGTGTTTGTTCTCTAATGTGTCTTTCCTGACACAGAGAAGCAGAGGAGACAGCCCTTTACCAACCAGCAGAGAAAACAACCCTTTACCAACCAGCAGTGAAGACAATCCTTTACCAACCAGCAGAGAAGACAATCCTTTACCAACCAGCAGAGAAGACAGCCCTTTACCAACCAGCAGAGAAGACAGCCCTTTACCAACCAGCGGAGGAGACAGCCCTTTACCAACCAGCAGAGAAGACAACCCTTTACCAACCAGCAGAGAAGACAACCCTTTACCAACCAGCAGAGAAGACAGCCCTTTACCAACCAGCAGAGAAGACAGCCCTTTACCATCCAGCAGAGAAGACAGTCCTTTACCAACCAGCGGAGAAGACAACCCTTTACCAACCAGCGGAGAAGACAATCCTTTACCAACCAGCAGAGAATACAACACTTTACCAACCAGCGGAGAAGACAACCCTTTACCAACCAGCAGAGAAGACAACCCTTTACCAACCAGCAGAGAAGACAACCCTTTACCAACCAGCAGAGAAGACAGCCCTTTACCAACCAGCAGAGAAGACAGCCCTTTACCATCCAGCAGAGAAGACAGTCCTTTACCATCCAGCAGAGAAGACAGCCCATTACCAACCAGCAGAGAAGACAGCCCTTTACCAATCAGTAGAGAAGACAATCCTTTACCAACCAGCAGAGGAGACAGCCCATTACCAACCAGCAGAGAAGACAGCCCTTTACTGATCATCGGAGAAGACAGCCCTTTACCAACCAGCGGAGGAGACAGCCCTTTACCAACCAGCGGAGGAGACAGCCCTTTACCAACCAGCAGAGAAGACAACCCTTTACCAACCAGCAGAGGAGACAGCCCTTTACCAACCAGCAGAGAAGACAGCCCTTTACCAACCAGCAGAGAAGACAACACTTTACCAACCAGCGGAGAAGACAACCCTTTACCAACCAGCGGAGAAGACAATCCTTTACCAACCAGCAGAGAATACAACACTTTACCAACCAGCGGAGAAGACAACCCTTTACCAACCAGCAGAGAAGACAACCCTTTACCAACCAGCAGAGAAGACAACCCTTTACCAACCAGCAGAGAAGACAGCCCTTTACCAACCAGCGGAGAAGACAGCCCTTTACCATCCAGCAGAGAAGACAGTCCTTTACCATCCAGCAGAGAAGACAGCCCATTACCAACCAGCAGAGAAGACAGCCCTTTACCAATCAGTAGAGAAGACAATCCTTTACCAACCAGCAGAGGAGACAGCCCATTACCAACCAGCAGAGAAGACAGCCCTTTACTGATCATCGGAGAAGACAGCCCTTTACCAACCAGCGGAGGAGACAGCCCTTTACCAACCAGCGGAGGAGACAGCCCTTTACCAACCAGCAGAGAAGACAACCCTTTACCAACCAGCAGAGGAGACAGCCCTTTACCAACCAGCAGAGAAGACAGCCCTTTACCAACCAGCAGAGAAGACAACACTTTACCAACCAGCGGAGAAGACAACCCTTTACCAACCAGCGGAGAAGACAATCCTTTACCAACCAGCAGAGAATACAACACTTTACCAACCAGCGGAGAAGACAACCCTTTACCAACCAGCAGAGAAGACAACCCTTTACCAACCAGCAGAGAAGACAACCCTTTACCAACCAGCAGAGAAGACAGCCCTTTACCAACCAGCAGAGAAGACAGCCCTTTACCAACCAGCAGAGAAGACAGCCCATTACCAACCAGCAGAGAAGACAGCCCTTTACTGATCATCGGAGAAGACAGCCCTTTACCAACCAGCGGAGGAGACAGCCCTTTACCAACCAGCAGAGAAGACAACCCTTTACCAACCAGCAGAGAAGACAGCCCTTTACCAACCAGCAGAGAAGACAACACTTTACCAACCAGCGGAGAAGACAACCCTTTACCAACCAGCGGAGAAGACAATCCTTTACCAACCAGCAGAGAATACAACACTTTACCAACCAGCGGAGAAGACAACCCTTTACCAACCAGCAGAGAAGACAACCCTTTACCAACCAGCAGAGAAGACAACCCTTTACCAACCAGCAGAGAAGACAGCCCTTTACCAACCAGCAGAGAAGACAGCCCTTTACCATCCAGCAGAGAAGACAGTCCTTTACCATCCAGCAGAGAAGACAGCCCATTACCAACCAGCAGAGAAGACAGCCCTTTACCAATCAGTAGAGAAGACAATCCTTTACCAACCAGCAGAGGAGACAGCCCATTACCAACCAGCAGAGAAGACAGCCCTTTACTGATCATCGGAGAAGACAGCCCTTTACCAACCAGCGGAGGAGACAGCCCTTTACCAACCAGCGGAGGAGACAGCCCTTTACCAACCAGCAGAGAAGACAACCCTTTACCAACCAGCAGAGAAGACAGCCCTTTACCAACCAGCAGAGAAGACAGCCCTTTACCAACCAGCAGAGAAGACAACACTTTACCAACCAGCGGAGAAGACAACCCTTTACCAACCAGCGGAGAAGACAATCCTTTACCAACCAGCAGAGAATACAACACTTTACCAACCAGCGGAGAAGACAACCCTTTACCAACCAGCAGAGAAGACAACCCTTTACCAACCAGCAGAGAAGACAGCCCTTTACCAACCAGCAGAGAAGACAGCCCTTTACCATCCAGCAGAGAAGACAGTCCTTTACCATCCAGCAGAGAAGACAGCCCATTACCAACCAGCAGAGAAGACAGCCCTTTACCAATCAGTAGAGAAGACAATCCTTTACCATCCAGCAGAGGAGACAGCCCATTACCAACCAGCAGAGAAGACAACCCTTTACCAACCAGCAGAGAAGACAGCCCTTTACCAACCAGCAGAGAAGACAGCCCTTTACCAACCAGCAGAGAAGACAACCCTTTACCATCCAGCAGAGAAGACAGTCCTTTACCATCCAGCAGAGAAGACAGCCCATTACCAACCAGCAGAGAAGACAGCCCTTTACCAACCAGCAGAGAAGACAACCCTTTACCAACCAGCAGAGAAGACAGCCCTTTACCAACCAGCAGAGAAGACAGCCCTTTACCAACCAGCAGAGAAGACAACCCTTTACCATCCAGCAGAGAAGACAGCCCTTTACTGATCATCGGAGAAGACAACCCTTTACCAACCAGCAGAGAAGACAACACTTTACCAACCAGCGGAGAAGACAGCCCTTTACCATCCAGCAGAGAAGACAACCCTTTACTGATCATCGGAGAAGACAACCCTTTACCAACCAGCAGAGAAGACAACACTTTACCAACCAGCGGAGAAGACAACCCTTTACCAACCAGCGGAGAAGACAATCCTTTACCAACCAGCAGAGAAGACAGCCCTTTACCAACCAGCAGAGAAAACAACCCTTTACCAACCAGCGGAGAAGACAGCCCATTACCAACCAGCAGAGAAGACAGCCCTTTACTGATCATCGGAGAAGACAGCCCTTTACCAACCAGCGGAGGAGACAGCCCTTTACCAACCAGCGGAGGAGACAGCCCTTTACCAACCAGCAGAGAAGACAACCCTTTACCAACCAGCAGAGGAGACAGCCCTTTACCAACCAGCAGAGAAGACAGCCCTTTACCAACCAGCAGAGAAGACAGCCCTTTACCAATCAGTAGAGAAGACAATCCTTTACCAACCAGCAGAGGAGACAGCCCATTACCAACCAGCAGAGAAGACAGCCCTTTACCAACCAGCAGAGAAGACAACACTTTACCAACCAGCGGAGAAGACAATCCTTTACCAACCAGCGGAGAAGACAGCCCTTTACCAACCAGCAGAGAAGACAACCCTTTACCATCCAGCAGAGAAGACGACCCTTTACCAACCAGCAGAGAAGACAACCCTTTACCATCCAGCAGAGAAGACAGCCCTTTACTGATCATCGGAGAAGACAACCCTTTACCAACCAGCAGAGAAGACAACACTTTACCAACCAGCGGAGAAGACAGCCCTTTACCATCCAGCAGAGAAGACAACCCTTTACTGATCATCGGAGAAGACAACCCTTTACCAACCAGCAGAGAAGACAACACTTTACCAACCAGCGGAGAAGACAACCCTTTACCAACCAGCGGAGAAGACAATCCTTTACCAACCAGCAGAGAAGACAACACTTTACCAACCAGCGGAGAAGACAACCCTTTACCAACCAGCAGAGAAGACAACCCTTTACCAACCAGCGGAGAAGACAGCCCTTTACCAATCAGCGGAGAAGACAGCCCTTTACCAACCAGCGGAGAAGACAACCCTTTACCAACCAGCAGAGAAGACAGCCCTTTACCAACCAGCAGAGAAGACAGCCCTTTACCAACCAGCAGAGAAGACAGCCCTTTACTGATCATCGGAGAAGACAATCATTTACCAACCAGCAGAGGAGACAATCCTTTACCAACCAGCGGAGGAGACAGCCCATTACCAACCAGCAGAGAAGACAACCCTTTACCATCCAGCAGAGAAGACAATCCTTTACCAATCATCAGAGAAGACAACCCTTTACCAACCAGCAGAGAAGACAGCCCATTACCAACCAGCAGAGAAGACAGCCCTTTACCAACCAGCAGAGAAGACAACACTTTACCAACCAGCGGAGAAGACAATCCTTTACCAACCAGCGGAGAAGACAACCCTTTACCAACCAGCAGAGAAGACAGCCCTTTACCAACCAGCAGAGAAGACAACACTTTACCAACCAGCAGAGAATACAACACTTTACCAACCAGCGGAGAAGACAACCCTTTACAAACCAGCAGAGAAGACAACCCTTTACCAACCAGCAGAGAAGACAACCCTTTACCAACCAGCGGAGAAGACAACCCTTTACCAACCAGCAGAGAAGACAGCCCTTTACCAACCAGCAGAGAAGACAACCCTTTACCATCCAGCAGAGAAGACAGTCCTTTACCATCCAGCAGAGAAGACAACCCTTTACCAACCAGCGGAGAAGACAGCCCTTTACCAACCAGCAGAGAAGACAACCCTTTACCATCCAGCAGAGAAGACAGCCCTTTACTGATCATCGGAGAAGACAACCCTTTACCAACCAGCAGAGAAGACAACACTTTACCAACCAGCGGAGAAGACAGCCCTTTACAAACCAGCAGAGAAGACAACCCTTTACTGATCATCGGAGAAGACAACCCTTTACCAACCAGCAGAGAAGACAACCCTTTACCAACCAGCAGAGAAGACAGCCCTTTACTGATCATCGGAGAAGACAACCCTTTACCAACCAGCAGAGAAGACAACACTTTACCAACCAGCGGAGAAGACAGCCCTTTACAAACCAGCAGAGAAGACAACCCTTTACTGATCATCGGAGAAGACAACCCTTTACCAACCAGCAGAGAAGACAACCCTTTACCAACCAGCAGAGAAGACAACCCGATCCTCCTTCTACCCCATCTCTTACTCTGTCTCCTCTTTTTCTATCCTCTTCTTATCCGAATCCTACCCCGGACTCGGGCCCATCCTCACACTGCATTGCCTGCGGAGCCTAGGGTTCTCCTTATGCCCTGCTGTCAATCGCTGGGTCGTCTCTGGCCCACACCCGCCCGGCCCACCGGGTCATGCACTCTTTAAGTGCCTATCAGTCTAGGTGGCACCTTCTGCGGGCCCTTCTCCGGGCAACTGTTTGGTTTAAATTTGCAAATTGTTTTTGTTATGCTTGCTTACTAGTCATGTTTCCTTACTCTCCCCATGGACTTCCTGACTATGCTTACTACCCATGACTATGCCAGTTTTTTCTTCATTTTGCTTAACTCTGTTGTGTTGTCTTATACTGAAAATCTTTAATAAACAGACAATTATTAAAAAAAAGAGAAGACAACCCTTTACCAACCAGCAGAGAAGACAGCCCTTTACCAATCAGCGGAGAAGACAGCCCTTTACCAATCAGCGGAGAAGACAATCCTTTACCAACCAGCAGAGAAGACAGCCCTTTACCAACCAGCAGAGAAGACAGCCCTTTACCAATCAGCGGAGAAGACAACCCTTTACCAATCATCAGAGAAGACAGCCCTTTACCAATCATCAGAGAAGACAACCCTTTACCAATCATCAGAGAAGACAGCCCTTTACCAATCAGCAGAGGAGACAGCCCTTTACCAACCAGCGGAGGAGACAACCCTTTACCAATCAGCGGAGAAGACAGCCCTTTACCAACCAGCAGAGAAGACAGCCCTTTACCAACCAGCAGAGAAGACAGCCCTTTACCAACCAGCAGAGAAGACAGCCCTTTACCAACCAGCAGAGAAGACAGTCCTTTACCATCCAGCAGAGAAGACAGCCCTTTACCAACCAGCAGAGGAGACAGCCCATTACCAACCAGCAGAGAAGACAGCCCTTTACCAACCAGCAGAGAAGACGGCCCTTTACCAATCAGCAGAGGAGACAACCCTTTACCAACCAGCAGAGAAGACAGCCCTTTACCAATCAGCAGAGGAGACGGCCCTTTACCAATCAGCAGAGAAGACAGCCCTTTACCAACCAGCGGAGAAGACAGCCCTTTACCAACCAGCAGAGAAGACAGCCCTTTACCAACCAGCCTGAAGCCTTTTCTGCCATTAGAGGAGCGTGCACTTGCCCTCACATTCCATGGAGAACACTGGAAGTGGAAGTGGTAAAGGAGCATTTTAAATGCAGCTGTCAGCTTTGACAGCTGCATTCAAAAGGCTAATTAGTGGGTACGGCAATCGGACCATGGCCGCTAATAGACGTGGTTTCGGGCTGCAGATAGCACCCAGGATCGCGGCAGTTCAGAGCGGGGTTGCTGCGCGGCCCCCCTCTGAACTCCCCCAGCTGCAGTTACGCCCTCATGCGGGAAGGGGTTAAATGTTTTTAATATTTGGTCATTGGTAATTGTAATAAAGATTATTTGTACATTTTTCTCTATCATTTGGTGGTGTTGTGTGTATAGTTATTTATGTTATGTTCTTGTCACATTTACCAGAGCCGTACAGCACCGCAGCCGCCTCCTCCTCCTCCTCCTCCTCCTCTTCTTCTTCTTCTGAAATATCGCAATGTATCCAGCGGCTGAAAGAACAGAAAGAGGAAGAAGAATAAGGAAGGAGATCTCCGCTCCGAAGGCTCCGGGGCAGAAGTTGCAAATATTTGCCGAAACCTCATTTACCCCAAAATGTGCAACTGTTTCTGTCTCCCATATTAACCCTTTCCTGACGTTCGTGTATACACCAGCTATACGCCAGCTGGGGAAATATGGAGCAGGTTCAGACGGCGGAATCTTTTACACAAAGTGTCGCTATAACCGCACCGAGCCACAGGATGAAGATAATGCAAACCAAGGGGGGGGGGGGGGGGGGGGGCAGGGCGGCAGATGACACAGCACACAGGATATATATAGCCGCTCTCTGTATATACTACCGTCATATGGTGCAGGGCTGAAAGATGGAGGATGCAGCTTCCTTACACTCATTATCTTCAACCACCGGCTCTTTAGCTGCTGCATAACTACATCTCCCAGCATGCCCTGACAGCCAAAGGCCTCCAGCTGTTGCAAAATTCCCAGCATGCACTGTGGAAGTTGTAGTCTTGCAAAAGCTGGAGAGTCCCGAACGGACGGGACTCGCTGCTTATAGTTTTCCATCAGTTGGAGGACCTGTGGTGATCAGGGAATGCTGGGAGTTGTAGTTTTGCAACATATAGAGGAGAGTGTCAAACTCATGGCCATCCAGCTATTGCAAGACTACATCTCCCATCATGCCCTGACAGCTAAAGCTTTAGTTTTGACCGTCCAGGCATGCTGGGAGTTGTAGTATTGCAGCAGCCAGAGGGCTGTGGTCTGAGACCTGTGCTCCTGTGGGGCTGCGGTTGTTGGGGCATGATGGGAGTTGTAGGTTTGCACTAGTTAAATAGCCTGTGACTGTCAGGGCATGCTGGGAGTTGTAGTTTTGCTGCAGCTGTAGGTTGGATAGTTCATCCAGTTAACACTTTCTCACCAGTTACATGAACACAACCTTTGGTTCTGTGGCCAAAATGCATGACCCATGACCCAATGCATGATGGCTGGCGCCCCCCACTGGTTTATCATGGGGCTCACTGGTTTCTAGTGAAGTATCTTAGAATTCTGATTGGTTACCTGTGGGATGTGCTGGAGTCCTATCCATGGAGGCCTAGAAGCATCTAATATATAATATCATCGCTGGGATACAAGCCCAACATCACAGACTCATTTTCCTGGACTCGTTTTAGGTTGAGGCTGGAATAAAATCTGGTGTGATGGCGCCATCTGGTGGTGAGGACTGAACTTACAGCTTCATGATTTCTATTCTCCATGAAATATCAGTCACCTGGGTCTTTTCTGTCAGTTGTTAAGAATCTGATCACTAAATTTCCTTCTAGTTGTTAGAAAGTTGAATAGTAATTAATAGACCTGATATTATATTATCCCCCAGCTTTCCCCCTTTTTCTGGCCCCTCCCCAGCGCTCTGGCACAAGCGGTGCTGATGGGCCCGATGCGAACAAAATATTTGCATAAACAGCGTTTCCGAATATTTTTACATGCATCGGGCCCATCTGCACCAAAAAAGACAATGCTCTGTGAGCTCCAGACTGATACATTGTACATAGCTAGTCCTGCTCTCAGCTGTATCCAGTGTATACAATGCTCTGTGAGCTCCAGAATGATACATTGTACATAGCTAGTCCTGCTCTCAGCTGTATCCAGTGTAGACAATGCTCTGTGAGCCCCAGACTGATACATTGTACATAGCTAGTCCTGCTCTCAGCTGTATCCAGTGTAGACAATGCTCTGTGAGCGCCAGACTGATACATTGTACATAGCTAGTCCTGCTCTCAGCTGTATCCAGTGTAGACAATGCTCTATGAGCTCCAGACTGATACATTGTACATAGCTAGTCCTGCTCTCAGCTGTACCCAGTGTAGACAATGCTCTGTGAGCTCCAGACTGATACATTGTACATAGCTAGTCCTGCTCTCAGCTGTATCCAGTGTAGACAATGCTCTGTGAGCTCCAGACTGATACATTGTACATAGCTAGTCCTGCTCTCAGCTGTATCCAGTGTAGACAATGCTCTGTGAGCGCCAGACTGATACATTGTACATAGCTAGTCCTGCTCTCAGCTGTATCCAGTGTAGACAATGCTCTATGAGCTCCAGACTGATACATTGTACATAGCTAGTCCTGCTCTCAGCTGTACCCAGTGTAGACAATGCTCTGTGAGCTCCAGACTGATACATTGTACATAGCTAGTCCTGCTCTCAGCTGTATCCAGTGTAGACAATGCTCTGTGAGCTCCAGACTGATACATTGTACATAGCTAGTCCTGCTCTCAGCTGTATATAGTGTAGACAATGCTCTGTGAGCTCCAGACTGATACATTGTACACAGCTAGTCCTGCTCTCAGCTGTATCCAGTGTAGACAATGCTCTGTGAGCTCCAGACTGACACATTGTACATAGCTAGTCCTGCTCTCAGCTGTATCCAGTGTAGACAATGCTCTGTGAGCTCCAGTTTGATACATTGTACATAACTACTCCTGTTCTCAGCTGTATCCAGTGTAAGCAATGCTCTGTGAGCTCTACAGACTGATACATTGTACATAACTAGTCCTGCTCTCAGCTGTATCCAGTGTAGACAATGCTCTGTGAGCTCCAGACTGATACATTGTACATAGCTAGTCCTGCTCTCAGCTGTATCCAGTGTAGACAATGCTCTGTGAGCTCCAGACTGATACATTGTACATAGCTAGTCCTGCTCTCAGCTGTATCCAGTGTAGACAATGCTCTGTGAGCTCCAGACTGATACATTGTACATAGCTAGTCCTGCTCTCAGCTGTATCCAGTGTAGACAATGCTCTGTGAGCTCCAGACTGATACATTGTACATAGCTAGCCCTGGTCTCAGCTGTATCCAGTGTAGACAATGCTCTGTGAGCTCCAGACTGATACATTGTACATAGCTAGTCCTGCTCCCAGCTGTATCCAGTGTAGACAATGCTCTGTGAGCTTCAGACTGATACATTGTACATAGCTAGTCCTGCTCTCAGCTGTATCCAGTGTACACAATGCTCTGTGAGCTCCAGACTGATACATTGTACATAGCTAGTCCTGCTCTCAGCTGTATCCAGTGTAGACAATGCTCTGTGAGCTCTACAGACTGATACATTGTACATAGCTAGTCCTGCTCTCAGCTGTATCCAGTGTAGACAATGCTCTGTGAGCTCCAGACTGATACATTGTACATAGCTAGTCCTGCTCTCAGCTGTACCCAGTGTAGACAATGCTCTGTGAGCTCCAGACTGATACATTGTACATAGCTAGTCTTGCTCTCAGCTGTATCCAGTGTAGACAATGCTCTGTGAGCTCCAGAATGATACATTGTACATAGCTAGTCCTGCTCTCAGCTGTATCCAGTGTAGACAATGCTCTGTGAGCTCTACAGACTGATACATTGTACATAGCTAGTCCTGCTCTGTATCCAGTGTAGACAATGCTCTGTGAGCTCTACAGACTGATACATTGTACATATTGCACACTATGATACTATAAGCATTGGGCGGCAGTATTATGTGGGCAGTGTCTGGCATTGTTATGTATGGATCACATGATGCTATTATGTCGGGCACTGCTGTAGTTGCCTTGTATGACATTGTCGGGAGCGTCTTTTATCCCCGATCAGTTGCAGTATGCTTTATTCCAAAAATGTTGTTAATATTTCAGTGATACCTATCACCCTGCTAGCAGACGCCAGACCACTTCACAGTACAAACCTCGACGTGATGGCCATTTCATGCGCATGTGCACTGCAACTGATCGGTGGGTGCCCTCAGCTTCCTATTTTTACTTATTGCTCGTAACTCTATGGTACTGTTATGGGGCAGTACATGGCAGCATTATATGGGACCTTACTATATAGCTCTGCTATCCATGAGCTGTATGATAACTGTCTCTGCACTGTATTGGGGTATATAGGCAGTGTATAGCAATTGTGTGTTTATTTTATGAGACTATTAGTTACAATCTGCAGTGGTACTAAAAGGTAATATATTAGGCTCTAGTATGGGTGTTACCTTATAGTACCAATACGTGATACCAGTATGGCACTGTTATGGGTCTCCTGTATGGCACTATCATGGTTCCCTGTATGACACTATCATGGGTTTCCTTCATGGCACTGTCATCGGTCTCCTGTATGGCACTGCTATGGGTCTCCTGTATGGCACTGCTATTGGTCTCCTGTATGGCACTGCTATGGGTCTCCTATTTGGCACTCTTATGATTTTTCTGTCTGGCACTGCTATGGGTCTCCTGTATGGCACTGTCATGGGTCTCCTGTATGGCACTGCTATGGGTCTCCTGTTTAGCACTATCATAGCTCTCCTGTATGCCACTGCTATGGGTCTCCTATATGGCACTCTCATGGGATTCCTGTATGGCACTATCATGGGTCTCCTGTAGGGCACTATCATGGTTTTCCTATATGGCACTGCTATGGGTCTCTTGTAGGGCCCTATCATGGGTCTCCTGTATGGCACTATCATGGGTCTCCTGTATGGCACTATTATGGGTCTCCTTTATGGCACTGCTATGGGTCTCCTGTATGGCACTGCTATGGGTCCCCTGTATGGCACTGCTATGGGTCTCCTGTATGGCACTGCTATGGGTCCCCTGTATAGAACTGCTATGGGTCTTCTGTATAGCACTGCTATGGGTCCCCTGTATAGAACTGCTATGGTTCTCCTGTATAGCACTGCTATGGGTCTCCTATACGGCACTGCTATGGGTCTCCTGTATGGCACTGCTATGGGTCTCCTGTATGGTACTGCTATGGGTCTACTGTATGGCACTGATATGGGTCCCCTGTATGGCACTGCTATGGGTCTCCTGTATGGTACTGCTATGGGTCCCCTGTATGGCACTGATATGGGTCCCCTGTATGGTACTGCTATGGGTCTCCTGTATGGCACTGCTATGGGTTTCCTGTATAGCACTGCTATGGGTCTCCTGTATGGCACTGCTATGGGTCTCCTGTATGGCACTGCTATGGGTCTCCTGTATGGTACTGCTATGGGTCCCCTATATGGCACTGATATGGGTCCCCTGTATGGCACTGCTATGGGTCTCCTGTACGGCACTGCTATAGTCTCCTGTATGGCACTGCTATGGGTCTCCTGTATGGCACTGCTATGGGTCCCCTGTATGGTACTGCTTTGGGTCTCCTATACGGCACTGCTATGGGTCTCCTGTATGGTACTGCTATGGGTCCCCTGTATGGTACTGCTATGGGTCTCCTGTATGGTACTGCTATGGGTCCCCTGTATGGCACTGCTATGGGTCTCCTATACGGCACTGCTATGGGTCTCCTGTATGGTACTGCTATGGGTCCCCTGTATGGTACTGCTATGGGTCTCCTATACGGCACTGTTATGGGTCTCCTGTATGGTACTGCTATGGGTCCCCTGTATGGTACTGCTATGGGTCCCCGTTATGGTACTGCTATGGGTCTCCTGTATGGCACTGCTATGGGTCTCCTATACGGCACTGCTATGGGTCTTCTGTATGGCACTGCTATGGGTCTCCTGTATGGTACTGATATGGGTCCCCTGTATGGTACTGCTATGGGTCTCCTGTATGGTACTGCTATGGGTCTCCTGTATGGCACTGCTATGGGTCTCCTGTATGGCACTGCTATGGGTCTCCTGTATGGCACTGCTATGGGTCTCCTATACGGCACTGCTATGGGTCTCCTGTATGGCACTGCTATGGGTCCCCTGTATAGCACTGCTATGGGTCTCCTGTATGGTACTGCTATGGGTCCCCTGTATGGCACTGCTATGGGTCTCCTATACGGCACTGCTATGGGTCTCCTGTATGGTACTGCTATGGGTCTCCTGTATGGTACTGCTATGGGTCTCCTATACGGCACTGCTATGGGTCTCCTGTATGGTACTGCTATGGGTCCCCTGTATGGCACTGCTATGGGTCTCCTGTATGGCACTGCTATGGGTCTCCTATACGGCACTGCTATGGGTCTCCTGTATGGCACTGCTATGGGTCTCCTGTATGGTACTGCTATGGGTCCCCTGTACGGTACTGCTATGGGTCTCCTGTATGGTACTGCTATGGGTCTCCTGTATGGCACTGCTATGGGTCTCCTGTATGGCACTGCTATGGGTCTCCTGTATGGCACTGCTATGAGTCTCCTATACGGCACTGCTATGGGTCTCCTATACGGCACTGCTATGGGTCTCCTGTATGGCACTGCTATGGGTCCCCTGTATGGCACTGCTATGGGTCTCCTGTATGGCACTGCTATGGGTCTCCTGTATGGCACTGCTATGGGTCCCCTGTATGGCACTGCTATGGGTCTCCTGTATAGCACTGCTATGGGTCCCCCGTATGGCACTGCTATGGGTCTCCTGTATGGCACTGCTATGGGTCTCCTGTATGGCAGTGCTATGGGTCCCCTGTATGGTACTGCTATGGGTTTCCTGTATGGTACTGCTATGGGTCTCCTGTATGGTAATGCTATGGGTCCCCTGTATAGCACTGCTATGGGTCTCCTGTATGGCACTGCTATGGGTCTCCTGTATGGTACTGCTATGGGTCTCCTGTATGGTACTGCTATGGGTCCCCTGTATGGTACTGCTATGGGTCTCCTGTATGGCACTGCTATGGGTCTCCTGTATGGTACTGCTATGGGTCTCCTGTATGGTACTGCTATGGGTCCCCTGTATGGTACTGCTATGGGTCCCCCGTATGGTATTGCTATGGGTCCCCCGTATGGCACTGCTATGGGTCCCCTGTATGGTACTGCTATGGGTCTCCTGTATGGTACTGCTATGGGTCTCCTATACGGCACTGCTATGGGTCTCCTATACGGCACTGCTATGGGTCTCCTGTATGGCACTGCTATGGGTCCCCTGTATGGTACTGCTATGGGTCCCCTGTATGGTACTGCTATGGGTCTCCTGTATGGCACTGCTATGGGTCTCCTATACGGCACTGCTATGGGTCTCCTGTATGGCACTGCTATGGGTCTCCTGTATGGCGCTGCTATGGGTCTCCTATACGGCACTGCTATGGGTCTCCTGTATGGTACTGCTATGGGTCTCCTGTATGGTACTGCTATGGGTCTCCTGTATGGCGCTGCTATGGGTCTCCTATACGGCACTGCTATGGGTCTCCTGTATGGTACTGCTATGGGTCCCCTGTATGGTACTGCTATGGGTCTCCTGTATGGTACTGCTATGGGTCTCCTGTATGGTACTGCTATGGGTCCCCTGTATGGCACTGCTATGGGTCTCCTATACGGCACTGCTATGGGTCTCCTGTATAGCACTGCTATGGGTCCCCTGTATGGTACTGCTATGGGTCTCCTGTATAGCACTGCTATGGGTCCCCTGTATGGCACTGCTATGGGTCCCCTGTAGGGCACTGCTATGGGTCTCCTATACGGCACTGCTATGGGTCTCCTGTATGGCACTGCTATGGGTCCCCCATATGGCACTGCTATGGGTCTCCTGTATGGTACTGCTATGGGTCCCCTGTATGGCACTGCTATGGGTCCCCTGTATAGCACTGCTATGGGTCCCCTGTATGGTACTGCTATGGGTCCCCTGTATGGCACTGCTATAGGTCTCCTATACGGCACTGCTATGGGTCTCCTGTATGGCACTGCTATGGGTCCTCTGTATGGTACTGCTATGGGTCCCCTGTATGGCACTGCTATGGGTCTCCTGTATGGCACTGCTATGGGTCTCCTGTATGGTACTGCTATGGGTCTCCTGTATGGTACTGCTATGGGTCCTCTGTATGGTACTGCTATGGGTCTCCTGTACGGCACTGCTATAGTCTCCTGTATGGCACTGCTATGGGTCTCCTGTATGGCACTGCTATGGGTCTCCTGTATAGCACTGCTATGGGTCCCCTGTATGGTACTGCTATGGGTCCCCCGTATGGCACTGCTATGGGTCCCCTGTATGGTACTGCTATGGGTCCCCCGTATGGCACTGCTATGGGTCTCCTGTATGGTACTGCTATGGGTCTCCTGTATGGTACTGCTATGGGTCCCCTGTATGGTACTGCTATGGGTCCCCTGTATGGCACTGCTATGGGTCTCCTGTATGGCACTGCTATGGGTCCCCTGTATGGTACTGCTATGGGTCTCCTGTATGGTACTGCTATAGTCTCCTGTATGGCACTGCTATGGGTCTCCTGTATGGCACTGCTATGGGTCTCCTGTATGGCACTGCTATGGGCCTCCTGTATGGTACTGCTATGGGTCTCCTGTATGGCACTGCTATGGGTCTCCTGTATGGTACTGCTATGGGTCTCCTGTATGGTACTGCTATGGGTCTCCTGTATGGCACTGCTATGGGTCCCCTGTATGGTACTGCTATGGGTCTCCTGTATGGTACTGCTATGGGTCTCCTGTATGGCACTGCTATGGGTCCCCTGTATGGTACTGCTATGGGTCTCCTGTATGGTACAGCTATGGGTCTCCTGTATGGCACTGCTATGGGTCCCCTGTATGGCACTGCTATGGGTCTCCTGTATGGTACTGCTATGGGTCCCCTGTATGGCACTGCTACGGGTCTCCTATACGGCACTGCTATGGGTCTCCTATACGGCACTGCTATGGGTCCCCTATATGGCACTGCTATGGGTCTCCTGTATGGCACTGCTATGGGTCTCCTGTATGGTACTGCTATGGGTCTCCTGTATGGTACTGCTATGGGTCCCCTGTATGGCACTGCTACGGGTCTCCTATACGGCACTGCTATGGGTCTCCTATACGGCACTGCTATGGGTCCCCTATATGGCACTGCTATGGGTCCCTTGTATGGCACTGCTATGGGTCCCCTGTATGGCACTGCTATGGGTCCCCTGTATGGCGCTGTCTGTGTGCTGTATGTTATAGATAGTATAGTATTAGTATAGATAGTATTATTCCCATCACCTTCTGCGACGTCCTCTCTGTTATCTGCCGCTCACATTCTGCAGTCTGGATTAGATTGTCAGCCCACGTGGTTCACATTGTCTCATCAGTAAAGCAGCCCCCTCCCCCCCCCCCCCCCCCCCGGCTCCTGACGCCCCCGGATAACCTTGCCGCCAGCGGTCAGGGCGGGGGGCGCTGCTTTCCGGTGACCCTGAGCCTTATCTTATGATTAGATTGCCAGCTCTTTGTACCAGGGACTCTGTGACCAATGGACAAACATGTTATTCAGCCAGAAATATTTCTCTCCATAGACTGTAACTACATAGATAGAAGATAGAGGAGGGGCCTGGCCTTGTAACAGCCACAATGTAGGACTACAAGTACCATCCATACCGGGGGGTGACACTAAAGGGGAACTCCACCCCACAATGTACCAGTATAAGGGGGTCCTGGGAGAAAGCCGGACCCTAATACAACTCCCAGCATGCTCTGGCATCTGCAGGCTATCCAGCTGTTGCAGTACTACAACTCCCAGCATGCTCTGGCATCTGCAGGCTATCCAGCTGTTGCAGTACTACAACTCCCAGCATGCCCTGACCAGTGTAGACCCTCTAGTTGTTGCATGACTAGGACTCCCAGCATGCATTGACTACAGGGCCTCTCTTGGTGTTGTAGTACTACAGCTACCAGCATGCTCTGACAGCTAGCTACAACTCCCAGGATGCCCTCCAGCTGTCGCAAAAGAAATACAATAAGAAAAATAATTACCGAGGATTACAAAAAATGGCTGCGTTCCTCTATAAACAGCGCCCCCCTTGTCCTCAGGTTGTGTGTGGTATTACAGCTCGGCTCTATTCACTTTAAAGGGTTAATCCGGGTAACAAAAACGATATTCTAAACCACCCCCCTTCCCAATGTCTAATATACGGTATAACCTTCTTGGACTCTTTCCCTGTTTTTTTCCTCATTTCTTTCCGCTTTGGAAATGTAAAATCTTCTACTCTGGGTCCTCTCTGACTACGCTCAGCTCCCTCCCCCCCCCCCCTTCTAGATACAGGACATGTGATCTCCTCTCTGCGGGCCGGGTTAGCTGTCTATTGACTTGGTAACCCAACCCCCAGGAGACATTGTCTGCATCATCTCCATGCACCTGTGCTGCTTCCATATGTCCCTGAGCCTAGGTCTCTGTAATATGAAAAGTTATAGTTCTATCTCTGCTTACTCTCAGTGAATGCATAAGTATGGTTCTAGCTCTGCTTGTTGTCAGTGAATGCAGCTGTATAGTTCTATCTCTGCTTGCTGTCAGTGAATGAAGCTGTATAGTTCTATCTCTGCTTGCTGTCAGTGAATGCAGGCATATGTACCTGTCTTTGTGCCAAAGCTGTGTATAGTGTAAGTGTTATGGATGTTCTTAGAGTCTGGATGAAACTAGAATGATTTCATTCACAGTCAGCAAGCAGAGATGTAAACCTACACTACACCCCCTGGTAAACAGATGGCTGTTATGAAGCATATAGCTACACCATGTGCCCCTCAGCTCTGCTACACCATGTGCACATCGGCTCTGCTACACCATGTGCACATTAGCTCTGCTACACCATGTGCCCCTCAGCTCTGCTACACCACGTGTCCCTAAGCTCTGTTACACCATGTGCCCCTCAGCTCTGCTACACGATGCGCACGTCAGCTCTGCTAAACCATGTGCACGTCAGCTCTGCTACACCATGTGCCCCAAAGCTCTGCCTCACCATGTGCATGTCAGCTCTGCTACACCATGTGCCCCTCAGCTCTGCTACACCATGTGCACGTCAGCTCTGCTACACCATGCGCACGTCGGCTCTGCTATACCATGTGCACGTTAGCTCTGCTACACCATGTGCCCCTCAGCTCTACTACACCACGTGCCCCTCAACTCTGCTACACCATGTGCCCCTCAGCTCTGCTACACCATGCGCACGTCAGCTCTGCTAAACCATGTGCACGTCAGCTCTGCTACACCATGTGCCCCAAAGCTCTGCTACACCATGTGCATGTCAGCTCTGCTACACCATGTGCCCCTCAGCTCTGCTACACCATGTGCACGTCAGCTCTGCTACACCATGTGCCCCAAAGCTCTGCTACACCATGTGCACGTCAGCTCTGCTACACCATGTGCCCAAAAGCTCTGCTACACCATGTGCACGTCAGCTCTGCTACACCATGTGCCCCTCAGCTCTGCTACACCATGTGCCCCTCAGCTCTGCTACACCATGTGCACGTCAGCTCTGCTACACCATGTGCAAGTCAGCTCTGCTACACATGTGCTCCAAAGCTCTGCTACACAATGTACGCGTTAGCTCTGCCACACCATGTGCACATCAGCTCTGCCACACCATGTGCACGTCAGCTCTGCTACACCATGTGCCCCTCAGCTCTGCTACACCATGTGCGCGTTAGCTCTGCTACACCATGTGCATGTCAGCTCTGCTACACCATGTGCAAGTCAGCTCTGCTACACCATGTGCCCCTCAGCTCTGCTACACCATGTGCGCGTTAGCTCTGCTACACCATGTGCTCGTCAGCTCTGCTACACCATGTGCCCCTCAGCTCTGCTACACCATGTGCCCCTCAGCTCTGCTACACCATGTGCCCCTCAGCTCTGCTACACCATGTGCCCCTCAGCTCTGCTACACCATGTGCAAGTGAGCTCTGCTACAAAATGTGCCCCTCAGCTCTGCTACACCATGTGCCCCAAAGCTCTGCTACACCATGTGTGCGTTAGTTCTGCCACACCATGTGCACGTCAGCTCTGCTACACCATGTGCACATCAGCTCTGCTACACCATGTGCAAGTCAGCTCTGCTACACCATGTGCCCCTCAGCTCTGCTACACCATGTGCCCCTCAGCTCTGCTACACCATGCGCACGTCAGCTCTGCTACACCATGTGCCCCTCAGCTCTGCTACACCATGTGCCCCCTCAGCTCTGCTACACCATGTGCCCCTCAGCTCTGCTACACCATCAGCTAGTATGGAATATATATTAAGGTGATGTGATGTAAAATCAGAGATAATACAGTCCTGTGTTACTGTGCAATAGTAATGAGAGCAGGGGGAGAGAGGAAAGCTAAGGGGGCAAGTACGCCAACGGACCAATCAGGATGATGCATGATGGGAAATGTAGTGTCTTATCTTGGTTATAGATTTTTAGCTTTTAGAAAAACTTGTAACTCAGGAATGGCGGCAGCTAGAAGGACAGGAGACAGAATACTCAGGGGGACTTAGTGAGGAAGACTGGCTAGCATGTCATTTTTACACTCCTAGGTGGAGAACCCCTTTAAGAACCTTGAGAGAACTCCCTGAATCTTTGGGGTTTATTGGGGTCTTGCAGTACTGCACTCTCACCACTAGATGCCGCCAGAGCTCCACCCTCCCTCATCGCTGTCACTGATCGGCTCCTTGCACCATTTACAAGGTGAATTATAGTGGAAAGATCCCCGGCTGGATTTATGTTACAGTCATTTGGCCGAGAATCCGCACAGATTGCACAATCCGGGGACAGGTTTATTAATGGGACAAATAGAAGTAGAAAACACAAGGAGAGAAACAAGCGGGGGCGCTCTCTGATGTTTATTAGGATGGACGTTTATCTGCCAGATTCCAACATGTCTAAAGTGTGTGGGGGTCTCGTATAATATCCGGGGAAATACTGGGGGGGGTCTCCTATAATATCCGGGGAAATACTGGGGGGGGGGCTCCTATAATATCCGGGGAAATACCTGGGGGGGGGGGCTCCTATAATATCCGGGGAAATACCTGGGGGGGGGGGCTCCTATAATATCCGGGGAAATACTGGGGGGGGGGGCTCCTATAATATCCGGGGAAATACCTGGGGGGGGGGGCTTCTATAATATCCGGGGAAATACTGGGGGGGGGGCTCCTATAATATCCGGGGAAATACCTGGGGGGGGCTTCTATAATATCCGGGGAAATACTGGGGGGGGGGGGCTCCTATAATATCCGGGGAAATACTGGGGGCTCCTATAATATCCGGGGAAATACTGGGGGGGGGTCTCCTATAATATCCGGGGAAATACTGGGGGGGGGCTTCTATAATATCCGGGGAAATACTGGGGGGGGGCTCCTATAATATCCGGGGAAATACTGGGGGGGGGGGGCTCCTATAATATCCGGGGAAATACTGGGGGGGGGTCTCGTATAATATCCGGGGAAATACTGGGGGGGGGGGGGGCTCCTATAATATCCGGGGAAATACTGGGGGGGGGTCTCGTATAATATCCGGGGAAATACTGGGGGGGGGGCTCCTATAATATCCAGGGAAATACTGGGGGGGGCTTCTATAATATCCGGGGAAATACTGGGGGGGGGGGTCTCCTATAATATCCGGGGAAATACTGGGGGGGGGCTTCTATAATATCCGGGGAAATACTGGGGGGGAGCTCCTATAATATCCGGGGAAATACTGGGAAATACTGGGGGGGGGGGCTTCTATAATATCCGGGGAAATACTGGGGGGGGGCTCCTATAATATCCGGGGAAATACTGGGAAATACTGGGGGGGGGGGGGCTTCTATAATATCCGGGGAAATACTGGGAAATACTGGGGGGGGCTTCTATAATATTCAGGGAAATACTGGGGGGGGGCTCCTATAATATCCAGGGAAATACTGGGGGGGGGGGGCTCCTATAATATCCGGGGAAATACTGGGGGGGGGCTTCTATAATATCCGGGGAAATACTGGGGGGGGGCTCCTATAATATCCGGGGAAATACTGGAAATACTGGGGGGGGGGGGGCTTCTATAATATCCGGGGAAATACTGGGGGGGGGCTCCTATAATATCCGGGGAAATACTGGGAAATACTGGGGGGGGGGGGGCTTCTATAATATCCGGGGAAATACTGGGAAATACTGGGGGGGGCTTCTATAATATTCAGGGAAATACTGGGGGGGGGCTCCTATAATATTCAGGGAAATACTGGGGGGGGGGCTCCTATAATATCCAGGGAAATACTGGGGGGGGGGCTCCTATAATATCCAGGGAAATACTGGGGGGGGGGCTCCTATAATATCCAGGGAAATACTGGGGGGGGGCTCCTATAATATCCGGGGAAATACTGGGGGGGGCTCCTATAATATCCAGGGAAATACTGGGGGGGGGGGGGGCTCCTATAATATCCGGGGAAATACTGGGGGGGGGGCTTCTATAATATCCAGGGAAATACTGGGGGGGGGGGGGCTCCTATAATATCCGGGGAAATACTGGGGGGGGGGCTTCTATAATATCCGGGGAAATACTGGGGGGGGGGGGCTCCTATAATATCCGGGGAAATACTGGGGGGGGGGGGGCTCCTATAATATCCAGGGAAATACTG
The DNA here is from genome assembly GCF_027789765.1 of Dendropsophus ebraccatus. Taxonomy (NCBI): domain Eukaryota; kingdom Metazoa; phylum Chordata; class Amphibia; order Anura; family Hylidae; genus Dendropsophus; species Dendropsophus ebraccatus. The sequence goes on along the minus strand of NC_091457.1, from coordinate 6,197,573 downwards.
GGGGGGGGGGCTCCTATAATATCCAGGGAATACTGGGGGGGGGGGGCTTCTATAATATCCGGGGAAATACTGGGGGGGGGTCTCCTATAATATCCGGGGAAATACTGGGGGGGGGTCTCGTATAATATCCGGGGAAATACTGGGGGGGGGGCTCCTATAATATCCGGGGAAATACTGGGGGGGGGGGGCTCCTATAATATCAGGGAAATACTGGGGGGGGGGGGCTCCTATAATATCCAGGGAAATACTGGGGGGGGGGGCTCCTATAATATCCAGGGAAATACTGGGGGGGGGGGCTCCTATAATATCCAGGGAAATACTGGGGGGGGGGGGCTCCTATAATATCCAGGGAAATACTGGGGGGGGGGGGCTTCTATAATATCCGGGGAAATACTGGGGGGGGGTCTCGTATAATATCCGGGGAAATACTGGGGGGGGGGGCTCCTATAATATCCGGGGAAATACTGGGGGGGGGGGGCTCCTATAAAATCCAGGGAAATACGGGGGGGGGGGGGGGCTCCTATAATATCCGGGGAAATACTGGGGGGGGGGGGCTCCTATAATATCCAGGGAAATACTGGGGGGGGGGGGGCTCCTATAATATCCAGGGAAATACTGGGGGGGGGGCTCCTATAATATCCAGGGAAATACTGGGGGGGGGGCTCCTAT